>NC_046196.1:7310138-7612777 GCF_011004875.1 Balearica regulorum gibbericeps | reverse complement strand
GCCTCACCCAAATGTGCTTGAAGGCAAATCCAGCTTGTTCTGTTTAATTTCAGGTCATCCTTGTTTTCATTTTAGTTTTCAGTTCAAAAAAGAAAAGAAGTGAACGTGGGATTATATAGAATTTAGAGAAAATTATCAGTGTCATTATTCACCAGATATTACTAAAACATCAGCTAAGCTACTGAAATGATATTTTAATGTCATCTGCAGCATCTACTTTGACATAGAATGTCAGAAAACATCCTATAAATGATTCACAATTCCTTTTCCCTTTCTCCAGAAATCAAATAGTCCTTTCCATAGACTGCTGATCCTGAATGAATATTCTAATTCCTGATAGGAAACATTTCATACAAGTGGTTTCCATTCAACATTTCTGACAGGGTTTCTCATGAGACACTCTCATGGAAACTAAGCTGTCAAAGCATAAGAGAAAAGATCCTCTCATGTATTAAAAACTGGTCAGAAGATAAGAAAGGGTAAGAATATATGGACAGCTTTTCCATTAAAGGGAGGTTCCAAGGCTTTGAGCTAGGATTTGTACTAATCAATGTATTACCAGAGATCCTGGAGAGGAGGTTCATGTGTGGTGGCAGTAAGAAAATTATCAGGATAGTCAAACTGAAAACTGAAAAGCTTAGACCCTGAACTCGCAGAACTAATAAAATAGCAAATAAAGTTTAGTACTGAGAAGCCCAAAGTAATGCTCAGGGGAAAATATTAAAACAAGAGAGAGGCAACAAGAATGCTCAAAATAGGAGGAAAGATCATACAGATTAGAAGTCTTTGGCTTAGAAAATAAATGAAAGGGGATGCATGTGATGGAAGTGGATAAAATCATAAATATAAGGAAAAAGCATCAGGAATTATTACTTTACTGCTATTCAAGATGGGTGTACAAGAACATAACCAGCAATCTTAATGGTGAGTATGTTTGACAGAAAGAAAAGGAAGTTCTTTTTCACAAACTATGTAATTAATTTGTGGAACTCATTGCTACAGGATTTTTAGAAGATAAAATTAAACATAGATTCAAAGTGTGATTAAACTCTTTAAGGGCAAGCTTACTAGAGGCTAGTAAAAGCAAGTCTGTGTTCAAATCTTTTGTCACAGGGACTGAATTGTGTCCTTGTGTATTCCCATTTCTTGTACTCCCTCCTTGGTCACTCTCGGAGACTTGAGTACAAAACTAGGTGGTCTTTTCATCTAATGTAATGTAGTGCAGTAATTTTTAGTGTCTGTGGAAGTGTGCAGCACAGAATAACTTTTCATTGTTTTTCCTCTGTTAGGGCTTTTTTCAATGTATCACATATCAGGCAGGTCTGTCAGTATATGCTCATTAACCCCTGGTGAGCTAGGCAAGCAAACCAAGCCTTTCTATTCACAAATGTGTGTACCAGCTGCAGAGACAAGCATTCACAGATATGGATATCAATTTCATGGTAGTGCCCTTTATTCCACTTTCTGACCTAATTATTAACATCCCATAGAATTGACAAAGAAAGATTGGATTTAAAAACCAAACCAAAACTAGTGTCCTACAATCAAGCACATGGGGAAATGAAAAAGTCCAGAATGGACTATTTCCTGCTGTTTACTCATCTCTGTTAAAGAAAAAAGATTCAAACATTAGTATCTGAATGTATGCCATTGTACCCATGATGCTTAGATTTTTCTTTTCTCTTCTGCAGAAATATATGATTGTCTGATCTTATTTTAAAATGGCCTTTCAGAAATTATATTTAAGAAGAAATATTTTTTACTTTCCTCCTGTGAATTAGGGAGGGATTACAGCAAAGGGATTTTTTCCATGGTTGGAAGATGATGCTGTATTTCCCACTGTAATGATTTCATAGTAAGTCTATGTTTTGCAGTGCTTGCCAACATTTACAGGTGAAGCAAACCCATCCGCCAGCCCTAGAGACCTTGAAATGTAAAGGCATCCGGCAGTGTGCCAGGGGGTGGGAGCAGTGAAGCCAAATGCTCCTGAAATGGCTCTGGAATAGGAGAAACTGGAAAAGGAAAGGGCTCTGCTACCTTCCTAATGGCTGCATATTTAGCCTGAATTTAGAGGTTTTCTGGTATGAGTTGGTTTTTGTTCTTGTTGTTGTTGTTTTGTTTGTTTGTGATCTTTTCAGTCATTTCCATTTACGGATTTTTCAATGTGCAGCTAATTTTCTGCCTGCTGTACTCCTTTCTCGGTACTTTCTGTACTAACGCTTCTGATGTTCATTGCAGAAGCAGGTTGTTTTGGGCAAAATCAGGAAGGTGTCTGCTGGAGGGCCCTTCAGAGGCTGTTAGCAAAGCGGTGTCAGGCAGAGGCTGGCAGCAGTCTGCGGAGGATGGCCCCGTCAGAGGGCTGCCCCTATGATAATACCCCGGGATGCAGATTCCGTGCAAACAGTGCAGGTTGGCAGCAGCGCGGCTGCTCCCCTGTTGTGTCACTTGCAGTACGCACTGTGGAGACGGGTTTCAAAGAGAGCGGGAGGTAAGGACAGCCCCTCATATCCTGTCCCAGTCTATTTCTGCAAGATAGATGTATTTTCCTCCTTTCTTTTGTTATGCAAAGTTTATCTCATTTTCTTCAGTTTAATTAAATCCTTTACCTTGTGCAACTGTCAAAATCTGTCTCTGCATCTGCAGCTTCAAGAGAATGAAAATCACTGGCTAAAAACCCTTTTGTAGCTTCCAATTGTAAATAGATCAGCTGATTCTGTTGTTTGATTCCTCTCAGGCCTTATGTTTGTTGCTGCCTTATATCAGGTTGTCCACTGCATATTGAGGAGGTACACACACTGATATCTTGATTTCTCTGCTGATGATAATTGCACAAATATTAAGCACATCAGGGCTTCAAATAAAGCACTATCAGCCAAACCAGACCTGTTTTCATCAGTCAGTTTAGCCACCTACTGCTTTGCAATATCATCCTAATTCTGTGGAAAGGAGCTGCCATTGATTAAAATCAAGTGACCCTCGCTGCTGGTGAAGGTCAAGTGGGTGCTAATGCAACGAAATGCATGTAAATGTCTGTTACGGTAATGTTTGGGGAGGGGGATGATGTTTGCCTACTTCAGATCAGGAAACTGAATAAAGTATTTTGCCTTCCCTGAATAGCTTATGGATGGAAACAAAGGGAAAAAAGAGATGAGATGAAATGGCATGTCCGAAATCACTGGGCAGTGACACGTCCAGGTTTTCTGATACTCTGCCCTGAACCACCTGCTTCTCCCTTATTGCAAATGATGTTATTACTAATAGTGGTATTATAAGTGTGATTATCATCATCATTATTTTTAGTCTATGCGACTGCATGCATGACCATGTTTCACTTGGAAAAAAGTAAATTATTTAAATAGTTATTTAATTGGGACTTCTGGTGACATAGAAACTCCAGCACTTACCTACAGCATATGTGAATACATGCAGCCCTCAGCAAAAGAGAATGGGCCCATCCCCAAATTATTCCATCTGGCAGAGTCAGTACCTGCTGTAGTTCACACATGAATAGCATCAATTTGCATGTAAATAGAGGCCTACATGCTTCTGTGGAGCTAAAAGCTGTATTTCAACATTTCACAGTGGAATTAGGCAGTGGGCACATCACTACACGATGGTTCAACCTTGTAGTGACGCGCCAGCTAAAATCATTTTAAATGCTCTTCTCCATATTTCCCGGTAGGATTATTTATTGAAGTAGTGTGTAAGAGCTCAGAAGAATCCTCTATTGAAATGCTGCCAGCTCCCAGCTACGATTCTGACACTGATGTTGTCAACTGAGATTAAGCATTGGTCTTAATGAATGCTGACAGTCATGTTTCTTAGGTATGGTCCTGCACTTCCTTTCAGCAAAGTACCAAAATAGAAAGGCTGGACATGCAGAAAAAGATTTAGTAGCAGGGATGTTTACCTGCTACTTGAGCTGCTTTTTTTTCTTTTCTGCTTCTTTTCTTGAGAGGTGCAGCACTAACAGTTAACGTTTTCATATCAAGATGTAACGGCAAATGATCGTCTATCAGTTTCAGGTAAAAGAAATATATACGCTGTGTTCCTCCAGCAATGCTTTCAGAGAAGCTGGGAAATTCCAAACTGACTACACAGAATAAAATGAGACCTTCCTTCCACTGTATTGATTCAGTATTTCCTTTGAGAGATTGGTTAATATTTCCTTCTCCTTGCCCACATAAACCCTAGGTTTGATCACGTTGCCCTTAAATTTGTGTTTTGACCCTTTTCAAATGTATATTTGGTCGGGTTTTTTTGAGAGTATGCACTGCACTTAAGTCTCAGTGGTATTTAGACAGATAGGTGCTCAACTGAGACTCCATTTCAGAGCCTAAACCTTTATATGTTTTTAAATTTGTTTAGTTCATTTGCACCTAGTTCTTGGGACATCCATAGTCTAGAAAGCTCCTTGTCCGTGATTGCAGTGAAAGCTTTACTTTGTCGTCGTATAAACATGCTGTTTTGTTGTGAAAGGAAGGTGACACTGTTAAATTCAATAGCATCCCTTTCATGTTAAAATCCCCCTGAGCAAAATCTCACGACTAACTCCTCTAATTACCGAATATGAAAAAAAGGTATGCACATAGTGATAGAGCCTGGTGGCTGCAGAGTGCAAGGAACTTTTCCTGGGGTGAAGATCAAGGGTAAATGTTTCCACTCCGGGGGAGCAAGCAGGCCCATCACTCTGAATGCCAGCAGCGAGGCATACTTCACTTTGTAAGACAAAAGTGTAGTGAAAGAAGATAGCAGCCAGGAACACATCCATCTGGATTGACTGGCAGGGAGGGACTGAATGCACAGGGGGATCAGACTGCAATAACTTGGGCAGTGTTCCCACCTTTTCCTTCACTGCAAAACTCAAAAAGAAGTTGCACTGAGGCACCAGAAATGTGTTTCCTTGTAAATTTTTACTACAGCTTTAAGACTGAAATCAAGCAATTTCGGTGGTGGCAGGATTGAAACTTGAGTGCAGAATGTGCCCTTAATACTTATTCAACCCACAGAGAGTGATACATGCTCTGTAATCAGTAGATGAAAGTGGATCAGGACAGACTTTAAGGTAGATCCCTTTAAGTAAAACAAATAGATTTTGCTTGTCATTTTTGCCGCATTTTCCGATGTGTTATTTACAGTGTTGCATATTTAAAAAACACAATGAAAGAGAAATAAAAATCAGCCTGGCCTTCTAGAAGCAAGGTAAAGATTTGCTGGTGACCGGTATAAAATTTTCCATGTAAGTACATGGCCTGGGCTTATTAATGGTTTACTGTGAGCTGTGCAATCCAGTGTCAGGTAATGAGAGGTAACAAAGAGCAGACAGCAGGATCATTGTGATGGGAAGTTAGAACTAAAGAACAATCAGGCTCTGACTTCCATTTGACATTCAGGTGCCAAGCTGTTGAATTTGGGCCAGTTCTGTACTTCAGTGAATGCAAGAGACCTTCTTTCCCTCTTTCCATTACTTTTCTACAGACAGAAAAAAAAAAGCTGTGTGGCAAAACCTCATCAAATGGCATGCACATTTACATCTGGATGTATACCTTTCCTTGAGCACATGAAGAATGGATCGGTAGAGCATACCAGGTTAACAAGAGCGAAGGGGGCTGCATTAAGCATTCCTGTCAATAGGCAATTGACCCTCAGACTGTTCTTTGTGTGCTGGCACTTACTTGCAAGTGGTATAAAGTGACATATCCTTGGGAGCAGCCCGAGAAACAAATGCCCCGCTTGCAAAGCTGCTTCTGTTCCTATTTATTGTCATTGCCAATTTGTTTCAGAAAGTGAGTGGATGAATTAATGCCCTTATTGACACTTATCTTACAGAGATGCTATCACGTTTTCATATTAATAAAATTCCAATTCAGGGCAATTATTGACAGTTCTTTACTATATATCTTGGAGGCAAGCTCCAGGTCCTTACTATGTTTTCTTTAAATGTATCATGCTATTGCAGAGCCAGGCTATTTTCACAAAGAAATGAGTTGTATCTTTATACCAAGTGCTGTTAAAGAGGATTATAAATAGGCTTTAGACTACAGACCATAGCTTTGCTTTACAGTTGAAAAAAAAAACATCAATCACCTGGCTGAGACTAAATCCTAACATCTCACCTTCCTAACAGATTTTAAAGGTCACAGATGTATAGAAATGTTCAGCTTAATCTTAAATGCATTGACTAGTCTGGCAAAAGCATTTTAGGGCCTTTTCCTTTTTATTTGCTGCCAGCTATTTAAAATGTGAAAGAAGTGTCATTTATAACTAAAGAGTGGATCTTTAAGAGAAGGCAGAGTATCAGAGATCAGACTCGAATCTCAGAAAGGTCTCTGCTCTGCTTTTCAGTCAATCTGATTCATAATGTTTGCAGATTGCACCGCTTCACCCCCACTCCCCCAAACGGGTTATCAGCAATCAGCTACATGCTGGGGACAGAGAACAACCTCAAATGAGCTCTAGCCTAAAAATAGCCATTTTCAAATTAAAATCTTGAATCAGGCAGGAGAATGGGTTGCAGCTGGGACATCTTTTATTTGCTTATGTCACCAATGGCAAACACCTACAACAACAAAAACCTCTCCTCCATCCTGAAGTTGTTGGGATTCTGCTTATCAAACATATTTTATTTTGCAGTGATGTAACAGAAACACAAATTAAGCTGCAAGATGATTTCAGATGCCTGCCAGTGGAATAAATAGGACCTCTTTCAGTCTACTTACATCTAGACGTAACTATGATTAATGTTCAAATGTAGCCCACAAAACCTGTATCTAGGTAAGGAATATACTTTCTCTGATACATTGCTGTATGTTCGCAGATATAAAGAGGCACCCAAAGAAGATTCAGAGCCTTTTTGATCTGAGTTCTCCTCTAGAAGTGTGTAACTCACTGCTGACAGTATAGGGAGACTGTGGGTAACACACCTAAAGTTCAGAGTACTATTTTCAGAAATTTCCAGTGAGGGAATAAATCTGAGATATTTTCATGTTCTTGCCCTTTGTCATTTTGTCTTTTTCACTCCTCCTTCCAATCTCTGCTTCACTTTTTGAATTCCACCACGTTTGCAAAACAAATTCAGAAGAGATCCAAATGGGAAGTACTCCTTTTGTAGATAGTGATACTCTTGATGACTGTTTTCTTCCTGGTATCCTAGTCATCATTTCTGAAGAAATACTTTTCTGATTGAGTAAAGGTAGAATTCTGGCACGGGGTAAGGGCAATAGTATATGGGAGTAGCTTGTCACAACAATATAAGTTTACCTTCACGTCATAGCTCGATTAAGTTCTAGCACTATGGAAAAGGAGATGGCTTATTGGGCTTCATGCCTAGCCTCATAAGCATTATAGGATGGAAGGAAGCTGGATTTCCTCATGAAAGATATGCTATAATTCAGCCACAACTTACTGGATCTAAGGACTGCTTACATGGAAGGAAGTAGTAATTCATTTGATAGCAGGATTTATTGGATGAAATTCTTTGGCCTGAGCAATGCAAATCAAACTGGATAGTCATAGCTGTCTTTACTGACTTGAAAATCCATGAATGCTGCAGGCTGATTCAGCTTGTGTTTGGTGAGGTTGTGTTAATTTTCTTATCTGTAAGACTTGCTGAAATAAGACCCTAGGAACTGACATCTTGAGCTGCATGTATTTTAAAGATTGTGTAACATCTGTTTAGGAGCAAAGATATATCTCACTGTCTTTATCTAAAGTAATGATGGAAAAAAGAAGCTAAAGACTGTGTAAGAAGGATGACTGAGCGGTATGAAAATGAGAAGAAAAATAAAAAGATAAGGATTTTTTTGAGGAAATCCAGCTTCCTTGAAAGGCAAAGGCCACCTGGGGGATACCTTCACTGGGTAAAGCAGTCTGCTGAACAAAGAGCTCCTTGTCTTAAGAAAGTGAAAGGCTGTAAGTTGACTCCAGTCTTCTGTAACTGCAAGGGAGTGTATCTAACTAGACATGCACTGCAGTGGGTTGTCAGGTAAGAATAAGCATGTAAATAGACTGCTTGTGCTTGGTTTTATTTTCATTTGCTTTAAATTTTTGCTACATTCGCTAATAACATGCTTGCTTAATAAATACAGTATTGGTAACAGGATCCTGAGGAGTTAAAAACACATATCTGGTTTGACCTTCATGTGACAACCAATTAAAAACAGGGCATATACAGATCCATATGAAAAATGGGAGATCTGTCCTAAAAGATAATAGATGCAGCCACAGAAGTCAGTAAGAAGATGAGAAGGGTAATTAGTTCTATAACCACGATGCTTTACTAAAGGCATATTTAGAATATTTATGTAAACAAGTAGTTGTTTAGATCCTCACATTTTCCACAGCGACCTCCCAGCACTACTAGTTCCTGGTACACTCATGGAATAAAAATGGATATAGCCTTGAGCTGCCATCAGTTGCCATTACACTTGTAGAACTGGCATTTGCTTTGCAAAACAAAAGCAACAGTGCAGTGCCCTTAGTTTCAAAATGAACCTTACAACCATTTTACTGTGCTTGGGTTGAAAAAGGTAGAAAGGCTCCTTTTGAAACTTCTGTCTTCTCTTACTGTGTATCGATTTCCATACCTGTTAGCGTAGCATGTGGTAGCTCTATGTATCAGGTCAGAAAGGCCTGATTTCCTCTTAGCAGAAGGGGAAACCCACTTAGATTGACCTAACAACTTAGTCTTCTGGCCACGATACAAACGGTGTCATTATTGTTTGCTTGTTCCCTGGCATATCCTGAAGCAGCTGTTCTGAAATAACTCATGATACTTTTATAGGAACAAAGTCTCTGAACCTTAGAGGAAAAGCATAAAAATAACTCTTCTTTCCCTGCAAATCCTATTTGCATTATCTAACCATAACTGCACTTGCTTACTAGATATCCCTTGTGAAACAGAGCTTTCCTCTCTCCTCTCAGCTGGCGTGGTAACTTCAACTCAAATTCTTTCCTGTGAAACATTCTGTCTCCAGAGTGAGCAGGGTGGAAGATGAGGGTAGCGTGTAAAGAATACATATGTAACAGTGAACCTTTTTCCCTCATCCAATGAGTTGGACTTGCTGCAGTTGCATGTGGACTTCTATATTTAGTCCAATACAAAAAAAGTCTGTCTGTCTGTCTGTTAGACAAGCAGATCTGTCTTTCATGGAGATCAACATTTCTAATTCCTTCTTTGAACCCATTTACATTTTTATTCTCCATAACTTTAAATGATATTGAACTCCATAATGTAATTGAGCTTTCTGTGAAAAAGTGCTTTCATTTTGTTTAATAAGAACCTGCTGCCAGGTAAGAAGATTGGGTACCCCATTCCTTGATGAAACACTCAGTATGCAAGTCTTTAGTTGTCTTTTCCATACCTGTCTTTGGCTCTGTGGTCTGCCAGAAATATTGTGAGTAGTCCTTTAGCAAACTACTCGGACCCTGTGTGATGCAGTTTCCCAATTGTAAATGGAGATACTAGTATGACCACACACCAAAAGAAAGACTTGTTTATCTACTGTGAGAAAAAATAAGCTAGATGACTGCATGACTCTTAGCTATGAGGGACTTTAACATATGCAAGGCATGTGCTCACTGATCCACTTAATACAGCCAAATTATATACCAATGACAATGGATCTTAAGTCAGATTTAAAGTTTTTTGACATCTAATCCTAAGCACTTCTCCACTTCTTTCCAACAACTGGTGATAAAGGCTGTAATAACAGGAGAAGAAAGGAGGGAGAAATGGGATGCATCTCTCTAAGCACTGAGATGAGAGCCCTTGCTATGCTGTCATGAACAGTTCGGGTGGAAACCTCAGTGCCTGAGGAGCACACAAGGGGTGCTCTTATTCCTGCTATGAGACAATGAATTCCAGCAGAGTGGCACAGACAGCTGGAAACTGTAACTACCTTAGTTGCCACAGATTAATTTAGAGATGGTGATGATGCTAAGGTGGATCTCTGTGCAGGCTCTGACATGAGTCAGCCAAAGACACTGAGTTACATGGTAAGGAATTTATGGGCTTCACTGAGCAGATGCTACCCTGAGTATGTCTATGGCAGCATTTCCTCAGAAGCTGAGCTCTAAACACTGTTTTGTGAGTGTTAACTGAGTGTGCAAGTCAGGTTTTTTTAATGTGTAAGGAGTGGGAAAAATAGTTAATAAACCAACTAGTTGAGTGATCTGGAAAGAAATACAAAACAGAAGACAGATTAGGTAACACATGCACAACCTAAAAGGTAAACTCTGCATTAGAGAGTGGAGTGATCCGTGAATCTGTTAAAATGACACAGCTTGATGGACATCTCTGTTGTAATAAAGTAGCTTTTTGCAAATCCTGATGCAGCTGGAGTCAATATCAAAAGTCCCACTGCCTGCAATAATTCTTGGATCATGCTCAAAAGACTAATGCTACATTGCTTTATCCAATCTCCTTTAACTTTTCATTACAATAGTGTCCTATTATGTAGAGGTAGAGAATGATCTCATTTGCGTACTTATAGAGAGAAATAGCTGAATCTAATTGGGCTATTAAACAATTAATTCAATAAGTGGGTGTTATACACTAGCATTCAGGTTATATGAGTTAAATTGTCTAAAGCGTAAACAGAAACTATGGTCCAAAATACGAGTTCATAGACAAGCACTCGAAGAGTGAGATGATATAAAAAGAGCACAGGTATAGAGAGTCCTCTAGTGTTCCATAGGAAAAAAAAAGTATTACACAATCCTGTTCTTTTAATAATCAAACTACTCAGCATAACCAGATCTTCAGTTCTATTAAATCTCATTTAGCATTTCCAGGGTGTTTTAATACAATACATCAAAAAATAGCTATACATTCTCAAGTATATAAATATTAGCCAGAACTCTCATTTCTGCTATACTACATAAACAGCACTGATGATCTAAGGCTGTTTTATCAGAGTAGTCTAAAGTGGCCCTAGGGTAACAGAGAATCAGACATACATCTTTTCAAATAGTTCTTCCATTTAACGTGCGATTTTAACAAGAATACATTATTATGGCTTGTTGCTTTTAGCAAGCCATCAAATTATTGCCTTGTTAGGTGTGGAGTTTTTTCAGTTCAAATAATTGCAGTATCATAAGGACTATAACAAACATTTCTCAAAGCATTTTATTTTTAAATGGTAACTTTGCATACTTTTAAGATAGTTAAAAGGCAAGATCTTCATACTGCCTGTAAATGTGAACAATTTTCTGTATGCAATTTATCTTGTGGCATTATCTGCATAAGAAAACTTGCATATTTAGCTATTATATAGGCTAACATGGAAGCTACTAGGACCACCTTGCTCTTATTAAGAATAATGAATGTCTGTGTTGGCAATTTTCAGAATTATTCCACCTTCTACAATGCTCTGGTGTAAATTAAAGCTCAGTCATTAGGCAGTGGAGTATGTATCAATATGGGCATATATGTGTATAGAAGAAAGTCATATGAGGGTAATCAACATGTTCTTTCATGTTCAGAAGACATAAAAATCTATGTGAGTATTGAAAATACACAAGTAATATTGACCTCAAAACAAGTTGTTTCTCTTGGCCTTTTTTATTATACTAAGCTGATAGGGAGAGAGCAGAGGAAGTCTAGCTGAAGGAAAAGGACCCCTCAAGCCAGCTCGCCTTCAGACGCTCTGACAAATGTGCTCTGAGGTGGAGTACAAGGGTCTTATAAACACAGAGCAGTGTCTCCTCCTGCTTGGTGCAGTATGTCAGCAGTGGTGCCCTGGCTGCTGTGTCCTCTTTGCTTTAGAGGTTCCATTGTGGATCTCCTGGTGCAAGAAGATGTTTCCATGTTTGCCTGGGCACTCAGTTGCTCAGAACAGCTGGATAGAAGAGATTAGACTGGCTTTCCTAACTGTAAATGTATCTTGATATCTTCGTATTGCTGAGAATGGTAAGAAAATGCATACCAAACCCCTTGTAAAATGGATAGAGGAGGACAAGGTGAGGAGTGTCTTAAAAGCAAACAGCTCTCCAGGATGCTGTTTAGGACTGGCTGTTAGTTTTCAGCCCCAGTAGTCTCTGCTAATTCACTTGCTCCCACAGCTGAGGTTTCAGATTACTCAGAAAACCTTCAGGTCAGCAGAGCTCCTCTGCGAGTCATGTTCTGTAGTCTTGAACAAATGCTTGATTGACCATTCCAGTTGACCATCCTCATTTTACAATAAAGTCAGTTAATTTGATCTGAAGGTGAAAAATCTCCTGTGCCCTAACTCCCTGCTTCTGTGAATACCCTAAGGATTTGTTTCTTATCCTTCAGAGATAACTGCATTAAAATAAATCACTGAACAGGAATAAAACTTGCTTATGATGCAGTTCCAGGGGATTTTCTTAACCCACTGCTGACTGGGTTGTTCTGCTTCCTAAGAAATGTGCAAGTATTATAACAATTGAGAGAAGATCTTCTTTGACGAAGAAAGAGAATGTCATCCTAATATTTTCAGTAGGCAATTGGTATGTCTTGGAAAGTGAAGATGGTTTTGTTTGTAATAGCCCAATGGTGATGTTACTGAACAGGGGTTCAACAGTTGCCCGACTTCAAAAACCGGTGAAGCTCAGCTGAAAACAAGGCTGGAACACAGAGTGAGTGAGCTGTGATGTTAACTGATAGCTGGGGAACAGTGAGGAGCTATTGCTACTTGTAAAATAAAATTTAATCAAGGAAATTTGGCTATTCTTGTTTCTAAGAATGTGTTTTGTTGTGGGTTTTTTTTGATCTTGAGATCTCTCCTGCTCTTTTTGTGTTGCATTTATGGCTTTTGTTCTTTTTCTGCAGGTCTAGAATTTGTTAAGAAGTGTTCCAAGGTGGATGATGGTATCTGGACAAGAAGTCATGTGGCATTTCCAAACCAGGTATCTGTCATATCTGTTATATGCCTCAATAACTCCAGCCTTATACCATTCCATGCTTTTAAATATACTATTTTTAGTAAATGAACAAAAATTGCAAAGATTAGAAATGTTTTGGAGAAGAATGAGGGCCTTTTCCTTTTCCTCTATCAGATGCTTCTGGTGTGTTAATAACTCCATCTACAGTTCATCACTGAAATAGTTCCAGAAGTATTGGAAATACGAGCCTGAACCAGGTCACTAATAAGATAAAACCCAGATTCTGTTCACATTTTAAACAATGGACTAAGTGAGGAGAATACGCTAGTGTAAAGGCAAAAGTGCAAAATTTTGATACTTTGCTGGAAATTTTTCCACGGCATGGAGTAGAAGGAACGTTAACACAGTTGAAGCTGTTCTGCAATGGGTGTTGGATCAGTTTCTGTTTTGATGTGGGAGACTTCAGGGCCTGTGGGCAAGTGTCAGTGGGAAGGGTGCTAATGGACTTTCTCCAGGTGGGATAGTAACTCCCTGAGACCATACTCAGAATGGGCAAAATGAGCAGATCTCATCCCAAAGTCCAAAGGCAAAGTTGGAGGGAAAAAAGTGGAAAAAAAAAATCTATGATCAGATGCAGACAGATACACATCTGCTTTCCCCATGCTTTGAGCTGGCCAGACAAGCTCGTTTCTGGTCAGGTTTCAGCTGGCTGTTAGCTAGCCTGGCCACATGGTTCCCAGGCCAGACCTCCTTCACAGCTGGCCAGCTCAGGACGTGCAGAAGAGACTTTGTCTGAACTTGATGTGCTGATACAGCTCCAGGGCCTGCGGTCTAGAAGAAGATGAACAACAGAGTTTCTGATAAGGGTCAGGGATATTGCCTTCTTACATAGAAATCTGTTTTCACAGATTATTCTACTACTTCTATCGGTGTTACTTTTGGCAGTAGACCTGGGTAGCGTTAAACAAACATACAGTCCTTGTACATGGACTACAAAGACAGTCCGAAATAGATACTAAAAATTGCTAATGTATATTACTGTAAAATAAAGAGACAGTGGTAATAAAGTCCAAAAAGAAATTTAACTACTAATCAGTTATTATTATGCCTGAGGTTATAAAATTTGTGGGCATCAGTTTTAGCGTGTATGTCCACATGTGGGCAGATGTATTAAAACAGCTCTGCTTTCAGAGAGGCTCTTAATCTTTGCAGCTTTCACTGCTTTCCCTGGAAGCTGTGGGAACTCTGTACTTCTGAGATCATTATTTTGTAGGAATCAAATAGGCATTCTGGTGTATTAATTACTTCAGGTTCCTACGTAATTCTTTTTTTTAAAATTTATCAGTCAAACCAGCTGTAAATTTATTAACAACAGACTTATGTGAGCCACTTAAAAAAACCCCAGTTAACAAATTAAGGAGGACAGAAATACAAAAACAATTTTCTAAGCCCAAAAAGCGAATAGGAAGTAGAGCCAGGATATCATGGCACTAGTGGTATTTGTTAGCATGTTACAAATATAAATACATTTTCTGCCACAGTAGGATTTTGCAATATGTACCATATTATAGGTGTGGAGCTTAGACCACTGTAAAAAACATGACCCAATGCCTATCATCTTTGTGGCTGGTGACTTCTCACTGTTGCACCATCTTCTTCCTGTGTGGGTGTCATTCAACAGTGTTTGCTGGCAACTTTAGCAAAATCTGATGACAAAATAATTCTAAAAAACAGTATTTGAGCTAGGCATTTAAGAAAATAATGTCATTTATTCTCAATGATCATGATAGCTAAACATTTTTTTTTTTTGTGAATCAATTTTTTCCTAGTGTTATTTGCTCTTGAAATCCTTGGGAATTATATTCTAGTGACATCTGTTAACACTGCTGCACTTAACATGTAATTAGGAAGAGAAAAAAAGAAAACAGAAAACAAAAGCCCATGCCAATCTCAATGTGCTTGAAAAGTGCCAGATTGATAACTGTGGAGAATTGAGTCCTCTGTTTATCCTCTGAATTAGTGCAGCAAAATCAATGGCAGCATAAGCTTGCTCGTGTCACCCTGAAATGTCTTGTGCTCACTGAGCTGTGAGGGTAGCCTGGGCTTCATTTTGCCAACAGTCCTTAGGATCCCAGTAGGAATGATATGAAGGATGTCGTCCCATGGAGGAAGGACTGCACTGAGAAAATGAAACTCATTTCAAATAAATTTCTGACTGTCCATCTGGGCAGTCAAACTTTTGGTTGTACTTTGCAGTTCCTGCATAGATTACTAGCAGTGATTTTGAATTAAAAGGCTTTATAGTGCATTTCCAATCTCTTAGCTATCTAATCCCCTGGTGTGTTTTATTTAATGCATAAACTTCCATTGACATGACAGAGCCAGAGGCATTACAATCTATCATGTCAAGATTTCATACATTAACAGTTCTTGTTAGCACGCATTGGCACAATACACTGTAATAGTTCTGAATTATGCTAATGATCCATGGATAATGGGTCGCAAGGAGATTTTTGAACCGTACCTTTAAACCAGTGCCACAGTGCTTTTAGGATGTGTCAAAGTGCATGGAGGCTTGGCACTATAACACGCTTTAATGCATCTTCAGAGCACCTTATCTTGTATGTTCTGCTTTAATTGAGATTAAATGGCTTTGAAGGACCTAACACAATTTCAAGGACAATGCAATATCTCATATTCTCAGTGAAAGGTTTTTAATGTATTTCCTTAAAACCAAGACAAATATTCCATACAAACACATTACACCAAACTGATGTTAAAGGTCCGTCTCAAACTTAGAGAAGCCAATACAATTTGAATTCAAAGCATTGCACAGTATTCCTGAGGCTATGACTAGGATGGGGTGAGAGAATTGCGTAGGATCTTGGGTTCTGCAAGAGCACCAGTTAGCAAAGTAGCAACAGAAGCAACACTTTTTTAAAGGAAAGTAGAGGTGCTGAGATGCTGTGGAAAGTCAGATTGAATTTGTGCAGGGAAGGCTTGTGAGACTATTCTTCTAGGGGTACATACTCTGAATTCTTTGCATGGTGTCAAGGCAGGGGCAAAGCCATCCTGAAAGTTTGGTTTAGTTTGTCCCTCAGTCTTTACTATATTCCTGTAATAATGGTTTAAGAAAATTTAAATAGATGTCATATGAAAAGAGAAATGACAAAAAAGAAACTCAGCCCTCCTGCCCTTTTTTTGTAACTTCAGCTTAATACATAGCATTTTATTTAGTTGCAAACTTGTCCTCTCTGCCTTGCTTCAATAATGATATAAAGATGCTGCAGGATCTTGGAAGATGTTGTTGTATTCCAATAATGATAACTGTGTAGTTTCATGACCCTCTTGAGCTTACATTTGAGGACTCATTGGAAAAACTGCCATCATATCACAAGGATGTGAAGTGTAATACTGCCAATTTTTTGAATTATTCATTAGTCGGAAGGAAAAAGAAGCAACAAAGACACAGACTTCTTCTTTTTATTTATGGTTTTACTACTCTTCATATTTTTTAAGTGAAGGGAATACAATTCTTCCATCTTTCCCACAACAACTCAAAAAGAAAAGAAAATGTGTATGCTTGAAAAGTTGGGATTTCTGGGAATACATTTTCCTCTTTTAGCTTGCATTTTAACATAAGGTAAAACATTTTTTTGACAAGGTAAGTAGAGTAAACAAAGATCAGTGAGAAAGCAGAAATTATTGAAGTACTGGAAAAACTGCTGCAGGCTACTTTTTCACACATTGCTGCTCAAGTCAAGATTATGCTATGACAGTTCTAACTCTCCTGCTGACATCCTTATAGACTCTATTACATTATTTACTTCTTGTAAAATAACATTCTATTACAGCTCCTTCATGTCCTGCTGCTATTCTAAGTTCAAGGGGAAGAAATTCTGCTCAACCATAATTCCTCGCTTCCAGCTCGTTAATACAGCTCCAAGGAGATCATTATTAAAAAGACTGATATGCGGCCTCTATTTCATGCCCTATTTTCTGTTGCAGTAACGACTGTGTTTCTAGGGTGTTGGTCTTCACTTAAATCAACAGCACTGCATACGATGCATTAGCCTGTGTCTTGAAGTATCAGATGAAGCATGCCCCACCCTGTGCTGAAGATATGTCATTTTTATGTCTGTAAGGGGGAAAGCTTTCAGATATTTCTTTTGCTTTTTTGTTGCAGGGAAAAGTGAAGCCAGGCATGCAATCATACCTGATTTCAAAATAAAAAGAACTGATTCTCAGTAGACTTGCCAGGAACATCTGTGGATAAAACAGGGTTAACAGCAGACAGGTTACTTGAACACTCTCTGAAAATTGGCTTAGGTCTCTTTTTCAATGTCAGGAGATAATCAAACACATATCACTGAGTTCCACATAAGGAGTCTGTTGAAACTTGTTTTCTGGGAAGACATACTTATTAGGACCCAGAAAATAAATTTGCCTACTGTCTCTGAATTCTCACTGTAAGTCCAGTTAGCAACCAGGTGTACCTCTAGCAAAATATTCCCACAGTATGGTAGAATGCTCCCAAAGCAGCAGCCTTTGAAAAGCAGTACTTTCACGACTACCTGAAATCACCCTGGCAAGTCAATCATCAGCCCTGCTGCTTGCAGTGTGAATCTTGAACGCAGCACTCGACACTTGAAGAACTGGCATCAAACCAAACAGCAGTGACCACATGCTTTGAGATGGTCAGAGGACAGGGAACCCCAGCACTACACACAGTTCTGAGCAGTGCACTTGATCGGCTTTCAAAACATGTTTGGACCATCCCTAATTAAATTTAGGTAGCATTTCATTGTAATAATACAGACAACATGATAATTATCTAATTATCCAGTTCTTGGGAAGAGATACTTAATAAACTTCCCAGCAAAAACTGAATCATACATGCTCTTTCTTCAAGGCAAACAGTGAAACAGCTGGAAAATCAGCTCTGGCTACAGTAGCATTTCATTATGTATGTGGTGGGTCCTGATAAGAGCAGTGCAGAGCATTTGGCGTTGATCTCTCAAGTTTGGCAGGGACTGTCTGGGAATTAAGGGTGACTTTTGCCATTTGCCTCTACCTGAACCAGGACTTCAGTCGCTGTCTCTGTTATTTTCACAGTTTGCTGTGAAATTGGGGATAAAGTTACATACACGAGTGTGCTGTGTTGGAAGCTAGTGATTGTTAATTCTGTCTTCATGGTAATGGACGTGGCTAATTAAATATCTCATTCATCATAAGAAGATTCTCTGATGATCCTTCACAGAGGCAAGAGGTGAGAGTGTCAGGACATCCAATTTAAACAGTGTGGCTAATAATTCTACTAGAGTAATCAAACAGGATAGATACTTGCTATTTCTTTCAGATATGGGGCTATTAGTCAATATGAATTATTTTGATTCCTGGTACCCTTTGATTTTGAGGGAGTTTGGGACAGATTCCCGTTATTTTGCTTCACAGCCTTCTTGGTGGGTTAGCCTATGGAGTCCCTGGGTGGGTCACAGTGTACGGGCCACATATTTATTACTGGCAAAGAAAAAAGCAGATTGCTAGCTAGTGCTGCAAATTTTCATTTCCCTTAGGCATGAAAGATGATACTCTTCTTCATCCTCTTACTTCTCTATCTCCCCAGTCTGTCCTGTTTTTTCTGTAAGAAGGGTTGATTCTTCTCTGGGAAAAACATTTTGAAAGAACTTCAGTAAAAATGAGATGAATATCTGACCAGCTGTTAAAGTCATTTAGTTCAAGTGCCTGTGGAATGTTTTTAAGATCCAGTGTCCTAGCTCAGTTTGCACTAGTAATCAAATCTCTGAACCAGGGAGTCATTATATTTATCTGTTTGGGTTTGGGTTTTATATACCACCAATTACTGTTATCAAAATATGTTAAATTAACTGTGTTCTAGAAAAGCAGATAATTTCACTGTAGACTGGTAAATATCCGATTATAAATGAAGCTACCTTTTATTTATTGCAAAGGCTAGCACATTCATCAGCATGCCTAATTAAAATTTAACAATTAATAAGCAGTGGCAAACCCTGTACGAAGGTCAGTAGCAACCTAAGCAAACTTATCAAAAATGCAAAGGGGTTTAGAGTTTTTTGAAAGTTCATTCTGTCCTTAATTAACAGATCTAATTACAGCTCTGCTATAGCAAAATGCAAAATGATCTCTTCAAAAGACAAGAAGTCAAAGGTTTAATAGTGCAGATAACCTTCTTCTTCAGTACATACCGACCCAAGTGTAGAAGGGAATTTTACCAAGCAGTCAACAGAGTTGATTGGATGGCTTTGACGGAAATTAAAGCTAAGCAATACATAGAAATCCCCAAACAGCAAAGGAATTGAAAGGGAATAAAAACTCTCCTGTGTCTTGGGATTTGAAATAACACCGAGTCAAGACTTTGGATAATCTCCTTTCTTAGCAAGTTGTCAATGTATTTATTCTGTGACCTTTGCTGGTTAGTTTTGAATAACACTTTCTGGTCTATAGACTGCATGTGTTTAATTATCACCTCATTCAACAAAACTGGACAGTGCAAAAATCAAGGATAATGTAGCATAGTAGAGCTAAATACAATAGAGCGAAACACTTAAAATTCCTGCAGTTAATAGTCAGCATTTAGGAGTTGAAGGACGATTTTCCAAGTTTCACTGAAGGGTTTAGTTATGCATTACTTCTTCAAGAAGACTAAGAAAAAACTGAGCTCAGAGTTTTGCAGGAAGAGGCTGGAAATGAACAGAACTGGGTTCATCAGTAAGCGAATTAAATCTTCCTGGCTGATTTATGTGGGCAAGGGTCATTACATGTGGGTAATATAAAGTGGCTGAAAGAAAAATTAGACTGATTAAAATGAATAATATATAGCTGAAATGAATTGTTACTATTCATCTTTACGTTTGGATTAGCAGAAAGAACACCAGTATGAGAGGCAAGATCTCTTCAGGGAAACTTGACCTATGTGAATACCCTTATTGTTCCCTTCATACCCTGCCAGTGACAAAGTGGATGTAGACCTATGGAACATGGGTACATAAAGCAGAAACAATTGTCTTGGAAAGGCTCAAAAACACCAGAGCCATATTCATCTTATACTGGAAACGAAGTGCACCATAACAAATTTTTCAACCAAAAGGCTCATTAAACGCTGCATGAAAACAGAGAGTCTGTTCTGAGCAATCTCCATGAATTGTCCTCTAGCTTTACAGCTGCACTATCATGACCTGAATTAATTTTATATAGCATGATAATTTTCTGCTGGCTGAAGAAGGAAAAAAAATGAAGCCCGCTCAGACCAATGAGCATTTTAAGACTTCTCTTTAATTCCTTTTCTTAAAAAGAACATAATCATATGTTTTTAAACTGCCTGGCTTGAACCAACAGGTAGCATCAACCATCAATAACACGCCATATTAATGTGGTCTCATGATAGTACTGTGCTATATATTTGAAAGCAGAAATGGTTAGGCTTTTAAATTTAACAAACACATTTTTCTGCTCAAAGGAGCCAGACACCCTGTATGGCCATGACATGATCCCCACCTTACCTTTAAGGAAATTATAGTGATCTGTCTAAAATGTGGGTGCTCAAAGAGAGTTTTATTTACTGTTTGGTCCTTCTCTGCATCCTGCCTCAGTAGAGGAAACAAAACTGTCCCTGCTACGTTGCTTAAAAACACAGAGAACAGAAAAAGCATACCACATTATCACATTCCTTTCTTTGGTAACACTTGCTTTAAGATAAGAAATGAACATAATTACTTCAGTTCTGCTGATAGGAAGTGAAATAGAAGAGGTAGGCATTATTACTGTTACTGTTATTATTATTATTGAAGTAGCAGGAAGTGCAGTGCTATAAAAACTCTTCTAAGCAGTCACTCCCTCTTACAGACCATTAAAGGTTCACTTCACACTTATATCTCTTCCAGACTGAATCCTGCATCATTAATTTTACACTTGATGTTTCTAAAAGAAAGCTTTTTTGAAGCGAAACCTTCTCTTGATGTCTGAATGCACCCTGAAGATGTTAATCACCAGAGCTGTACGTTCAAGACAAAAAGCCATCCAGGTACCTTGAATTTATTGAGACTTGAAAGCAGTAAGATGCGAAGATTTTTATTTTCCAGCGCCACACAATGTCCAAGCTTTAGACAATATACTTTACTAATAACAATCTGAGTAAGCAAAGTTGTTAAAAATAATATGTGGCCCAAGACACTATATGAAAGGGTGATAAATTAGATTCAACAGAACAAAACCAATCCCTTCCTCCCCTCCCTTGCCAAACTCTCAGTTTATAGATCAACTATATTTAAAGATAAAACTTCTAGAGAGACTTGACTGTAAGGGTAAGTACAATCTTTGGGCTGTGCAGGTAAGATACCTCTAATGAAGACATAGTTGGTTTTTTTTTTAATTCTACCTACCTCTATAAACATTTCTCTTCTCATTCCCCCTTTCTTTTCCCTTTTTCTTCCTCTCTCCTTTCCTTTCCAAGGGATTTTTCTCTGTCAGTGCTTCACCAAAATACAAAATAACTTCAGGGATGTTAAAATGTCCTTTAATATTTTGTCTGGAAGAGACACCCCTTCCCTGTATGCAGATATCCTTCCCAAAAGAGTTTCTCACTTTCTTTTAAGAATATCACAGCAATGTGAAAGAAAACAAGTGATTTTTCATTTCCAGTCTTCTGTGAAGATTTTTCTTCCTCCTTTCCTATCCCAGCACAAGTCCTTTCCAAATTAAAGCAAACACATGAAGCAAATGATGTATTCTGCTTAACTGTTAACAAATGAAGACCACCCATCTCAAATATTCTCAGGCTCAGAAATTCTGAATATCTCATGCATTATTGCCATCTAGTGTTACTTCAGAATGTATGTAGAAGATTCCATCTGTAAAATTGAACAAATGCATGTTTCAAAGAGACAGGGCCAGATCTGAACCTAAGTGGTGACCATACATCCACGAAAAGAGGCACTTTGCAGTCCCTTGATTTCGGCTGGGTATCCAAGGCCTTTACTAAGAACCAGTGCTTTGAATATTCATTTCCACACAGAGTGGGGGGAGCACAGGGATCTTTACTTTACTATCCACATCTCTGTTTGTACTCCAAAGAGGAAGCCACTGGTGCAGTATGGGCATTTTGATCTAATGTCAGTTTTCCTGTGGTTGAAAGTTTAAAAAGTTTGGTTTAGTGATGGGCCAATATAAAATAAACATGGCAGTGTAAGCTCAAAACAGCATTGTTGTAGAATGGCATGAACAAATTGGAGTGTGACCTGTTATCATGTCTAGTCCACAAGACTTAGATGTGCATCAAAGAATGGGGGGAAAAGTAAATAATTATAATTGAAATATTCTAAGACTTTCCAGGAATTTGAAACGGAAAGAAAATTACTAAGTCCCAGTTCTTTCCTTGTGTCTAAAACAAATTCTTGATGCAAACAGTCCCAGACTGTGAGGGAATGGGGGTCCAGATGTGCCCTCTCCGTTAAAGTAGGAACAAAATAACTACTATTCCACTGCCAGAGAAAAATTATATATTAGTCGACAGGCTACTAACAGTTTGCTAGAGTGGGTGATGAAAATTATAACCCTGTATCACTATTTAGATAACTCATTGAACCTGATCTAATAACTTACTGGCTAGTTACAATTTTAAGTAAAGGCAATCCACAGGAATATTGAGTTTCTTTGAAAATGAGATCTCTAAAACCGTATTTTTGTTGGTATTTAAATGACGTCCAGTGTTACTACCAGACAGACATCAAATACTGCATATTTCTGCATTTGATAGGCATTTGCTGGAAAGTATATCATGTGGCTTCGTGGATGAAGTTACCACCTGTGGGATGCTAAGAGTTCAAAATCTGGATTTCCTGTGCTTCATTTTTCCCATCTAGAAAACAGGATGAGGAAATAATTCTCTTATGTAGAATTCTTTCTGTAGTTAAAAATGGTCCATCAGAGCTGGGGTTTTACTACATAATATCCAGACTTCCTCTGAAAGCTCTAAACATAATAGGATAAATAACTAGATTTTTTTAATTCTCTCCAAACTCACAATAGTTTTTCAGAAAATTTCTCTAACCTTCCTGAAAGTTTTGAACCCAGTTCAGCAGGTAAATGCGCTTTCCTCAAACCATGCGCCATATTCATTTTGCTGCCATTTAGGGGGTAGTTTGAAGGGAAAATCCAGAGGACTCAAGTCAGGAGTCCCAAAGTGATCCATGGAAAGTACAACTTCCAGTTCTTTCACAGGTGGTTTCATCCAGTGCTCATGCAGGAGCTCACGTGCACCACTGGAAAAGATTTTGCTGGGAACATGCTGATGAAATCCAGCAAAGAATTCTGCTCATTTCTTATTCAAAGTCCTGAAATCCCCAACACAAGATGAATCATGACATCTTAGCTGTTTACAAACAAGAAATGTTGCTATGGTTTTTACATACTCATATTGGGTGTGATTTTTATCTCATACAGCTGTATACTACAGTCAACTTCAATGACATAACATGGCCTATCCTAATAAAAGGAACAGAATCAGAGCAATGTTAAATGTCCCATTACATTTGTGATCTATTTTTCTGTTGCTTTAAACGTGCAAGGGATCTACTCTATATGTTCTTTTGCCAATCATTTAAAGGCACTGATGATTAGACTTTCAGTGTCATTTGGGCACTTGCCATGCTCAGTACCTCTTGGAATTTTCAAAACAGCTGAGATGATAGATACTTCCAAATTTAAAAGATTTTGACAAGAATGAGATACTAAAATTTTCAAAACTGTCAATAGGCATTTATCTACATCTTTAGAAATGAAATGTCTTTCAAAATGTGACCCTAATCCCTTTCTGAGAAGGGCAGACTGTGACATCCCAGTACTGGATGTGTTCCGTGACACTTTTAAAACACACTTTGCCAATGTTTTTACATGTATCCTTGACCTCCCTGCAAGAAGTTAGCGTTCAGACAACTTAGAGAGGATGATTTAAAATCTGATCTTGAACAAGACACTATTTTTCTAAAAGATTGCAAATGTCTCTAACATTTCATGCTCTGAAGCTCATTTTTTTTAACGATGCTCATAACTAGATTTTTATGGTGAATCTTTATGATTCAGAGAAATCAAATCTCAGAGTGATTTGTGTCCCCCCTTAGCTATGGTTATAGCTTTATAGTAATTTTAGGATGTGCACTAGTTGTTTTTTATATTCAAGGCCTGTTAGAGGATTTATATCTGAAGCTAAATCAGTAATGTACAGCAGGTTTCACAGTTTCCTAGTACATCACGAGGCCAATTGTCTTCATGTATGTGGCTGAAGGGAGAGGTTTTCCAGAGAGGAGTTCCACTATGGTCAGGGAAGTCTTCAGAGCAGCAGCAAACATGTCTGAAGATTTACTTCATAGCCCACAGCAACTGCATCCATCATAGTTGTAAATACTTGTCTCCTTAGAGGAATCTGTCAGGGCAAGCACAACAGAGGCACTCGGCATAGCTCTTCATATGCGTTAAACATATTTGTTTCTATAGCTCTGACTATTCACTTGCTGTCCTGAGCAGCCCAACTGTACTGGCTGATACTACTGAACCTGCCAGCTCCGATCTCTGAGCAAAGGAACTGAACATGGTGCATAAGCTACCTTCATCTGCTGGCTCTGGGACACAGCTGCCTTTGAGCCATCACTGAACTTATTGCACTCTAGATTTACTATTGAGCCAGTCACAATAGTAGTATATGTAAGGAAGATTGCCTCTTTACCTCTAATTTGAACTAGACACAAACAGGATATTTTTCATGCTCAGAATGCAAGGGTTGTTTAAATTTGGGGGGATTTATTCCTTAATTTGTGCATAAGCAACCTAGACTGGAAGGCGGGATGCCAAGGAATACAAAAAAATTCTTTTGAGTTCAGAAAATCTGCAGGTCATTGCTTGCACCTGCCTGTCCCTGTGTTCCTTCTCTCCTGGTCAAAAAATGGATCTACATATACTGTTGCCTTCATACTCATTAAGTCTGTTCCCTGCATGCCTTATTCCTTTTATATGGCAAAAACAATTTCCAGGGTCTTTTTATTCTTGTTAGTCCTGTAGAATCAACAGAGCAGTAGGGAAGTAGCTTGGATAATTTTTTTTCTCTCTTACATTAACAATAGAGTTTTAACTAAGATGCCACTTCAGAAGAGTAATGAAATGCACAAGTCAAGGAGAACACAACTGTGACTTTCAGAGTTTGTAGGGCTGTCAGCAAGAGAAAAATGTATCTTTACAGGTAAAGTGGGCAAATTTATTCTGTAAGACTTTGAGAGAAAATAAATTTGGAACTTCACAATGCTATTTATTCAGAGTCACTTTTCAGCATATAACCACTTCTTGAAGTTCTCATAATAGTCAGTAGGAATCTCATAAGCATCTCAATACACCTTACATTCTTACCTCTGTCAAGAGTCAGCAACCAAGTTGATAACAAAACCTATCTTCTTTTATTTTGCTGGAGAGACTCTTTTAATCAGTTCACAGTTGCCTGGTATGTGTCTAATTTTATGCAGTAAGATGAGCATATCCATACTGACTTAGCAAGTTCAGAGATCTTTTGCTTTGAAATTTACAAACAGATAGGATCCATGACTGGAATTACAAATGTAGATAAGCATAATACATTTAGAATTGCATTTCTTTTCTTCTAAATGGTTTCTCTGCAGCTTGTCATTGCTTTTGTAACATACCAGCCAACTCGGGACAGGCACAGTAACACAAATGTCATTGGGCCACATTCAGAGTAGGATGCAAACTCTAGTTTCTTATATGCAAATACATATTTTAAGATGGTTCACATTTTTTAAAATAAACTGTACATTAAATATATGGGAGAAAAACAAGAAACAAGAAAAGTTTGGCTTTAAATGCATTCCTACCACTATGTCTGGAAAGTCTCCACTGCATTCTGCAGAATTTAAATCTGTACTGAGAAGAAAATTTGGCCCAGGAAATAGCATAGGCTACATTACATGGGTCTAGCCAGGAGCATGCTGGAGGAGAATTGTGTCCATGTGGTTTAAGACCATAGTTTCTGCCTTGAGTCCAAATAAAGCAGAAAGACAAAAAACCACCCCTATCTTAAGCCTCATTCTTTAGCTCAGGACCTAATGTCTTAAGAGTGTGGGTGGTATTATGTATACCTCCTAGCAAATACTTAGCACATAATACATTTCAATAGGAACAAATTGATTTAAGACTTTAAATGTTAAGTGATAGCTCATACAAGATTTTGAGGATCCAAGTAGCTTAAACCTTACTGGTTTTGGTACCCAGGGTCAAGTTCCTCTTCACATTCTCAGAGTCATATCTATTCTTTCTACCTGTAGGGTCTGAGCATAAGTGGGAACTGATCTCCATGTACCTAGGCTTCCTCTAACTAGAGAGCAACAAAAGGTTCAATGTGTAGGGCTGTACCTCTTATAGCAGAGTTTGGGTTCAGATCCTCTGAGGTACATGGCTTTCAGCTGGCATGAGATGCAACAGATAACAGGTGCTTAAGCTTGTTTAGGATCTGGACCTCAAATGTTGGCACTAATTAGCTCCTTAAATCACTGCTGAATGGAAGTGCAGAATGAAAAACTTTTTACCCTCAACACAGTCCTTGCCAAATTAGGATGAGATGTTTGCTAAGGATAGAAAATATCTTGAACATGCTGTACTTGTGCTGTACCTGTTCTGTAGCTACGCAGAGAACTCGCAGTTCTGGCTCCTCTCCCGGACTCTGCAGTGTGTTCACTTTCAGTTTCAACCAGTCTAGTAGTAAAAGAAAGATCCTTCCTTGGCAGTGGCTACAAATATCAGAATTCCCACTGTGAGGGAAAGTTTAAATATTCAGAAATTCCCCTTCAAAGCATTAGTTGAAAATCACTATAAGAAATTCTGCTCTTGTCTTTTTGTCTTTTATCTTGTGAAGAAAAACAAATCCATAAAACCTCAAGAAACAAAATCTATCTTTGACCTTAGCCTTACCTGGATTGGGCATTCCATATATGGAACTAGAGTCTTGCTAGTCAGCAACTGAATGTGTTTGCAAGTTTAATGATATGGTGTCCAGCCTATTCAATTACAATGCTAGAGCTTAATCACACTAATAACAAGCTCTTGGAGATCTGGAAGCTGTATTCTGCTCATACTTGCTACTTTTCTTTTTATCTGTTACAGTGCACTTGGGCATCTGCTAGTTTTGGCAAATTCAAGTTGACATTGTCTTAGAGAGGCAAGAGAAGACCACAGCTGCATGCCCTAATTGTAATTCCCAGAGAACCTGAACTGGACCAACTAAGTAAAATGAAGTAATTCTCTTGGTCCTATAAAAAGGATCTGATAAGCACTGTTCTGGTTGACTGTTATTATGATGGAGGGAAGGCCTTTAGAGGAAAATTTAGCTAAAAATGCTATTAGAAAAAGTCTTTCAGACATTTTCAAGCTGTATCTTGTGATTCTTAGTTCATTTCTTTAGTGGTCAGGCTGAAGAGAATTGTCCCTTTGCTCTTAAGCTCTGAGTTTAGACTATAGGAAATATAATTGTCTTTCTAACAGGCTGTAACTGTAGGCTTTGAAACTGTAGTTGACTTGATGTGTGCTTGGCTTGCTGACTTTGCTTTATCCTCTTAACAGAATAAATGATCTCATGTAATAACAAACCCGACAGATCTTCATAATTGATCACTATTCCTGACATATGAAGGGCACAGGATGCAAACGGAATGAAGCAGTGTAAGGATTGTGCAATGTAAGTATTGATTCTTTTAATAGCAGTACTGCTTTTCTCTGTAAGTGCCCACCTCAGCAATAAGAAATTATGGAGAAAAATAGAAGTGGGAAGTAAAATTAGACTTAAATGAAAAAAATATGTAACTGATAACTCATTGAGAGCCTGCCAAGTAGTCTTATTGCTTAAGGGTTCAGTTTTACACAAAGCTCGTAACTGTACAAATAGATTCCTTTTGGACTACTGAAGGCTAATACAAGTATAAGTGGGGGAGGAGTAATAAATCAACCCTGCTTGTACTAGACACACGGTAGTAGTGTTCAAAACCCCTTTATATAATTAGAATGATTTACAGATGAGTGATTGTCATAGGCTAAGAGGTGCTGTGGGTAACAGGTAGAATGGTGTGGGGAGGGCTGCTCACACGTCTTACAGCAAAATTATAATCTAGCTTTCAAAGCCGGATGTCCTTGATAAACAAGACTTATTAAAGTGTAGTCCAATCATTATTATACCCTGATACTGGAAGAGATAGGTGTCAGGTTCTGTTACTGCTGAAGTTTTCACAGCATCCAAACAACCTCTTTTGAGGTGTGTGAGATGGCACATTGGCACATAATATGTGCACACCTATTCCCAAACCTGCAAAACCACTGCAGGAACCCTTTAACCTGTTCTTTCATCTTCTCTTATACATCACTGTTGTCTCACAATCTGCTCCCACTGAGCATGCTGCAGTTGTCTAACGAATTTCGCATTCAGATGGTTGACTCACATTACACTCCACAGGGTCATATAAATGTTCTGAAACTGACAGTTGTGATTACAAGTTAGTTGGGTAAGAAGAGGACCCCTGGGCACAAATCTCTGATGTACCTGAAAATTTTTTTGGCAGCAGTGACTAAATCTATCCCAAGCCTACAAGGTCAATTTGCAGCTCAGTTGCCATCCATATTTATCTGCCTCACACATTGAAATTTTACTATGACAGTGATAGGATGTCTAGGAAATACCTCAAGTAGATTGTTTCTGTGGATAGCCTGTAATCCTTATTCTCTTGAAACAATCTTCCAGGATATATCATTCTGATGATGATGCCATCTTATGTTAAGTTAAAAAAACAGTGAAACAAAACAAAATATGTTTTTATAGTAATAGAATTCACCTTGATTTCAAATCTCAATGGCATGTAACTTCTTAAGCCTTGGTCACAGCACTGTCACCAAGTGTAGGCATTGTTCTGCTAAACAATAAAGGGAAAGGAGTGGCTGCTAGAAGGGACAAAGAATACAGTGTAAGATAATTAACTTAAATTTCTTATGTAAGTTGTGACATATTATGGAGGCACTTATGAATAGCAAAATATGGAAGACAAGGAAAATCCTGCTTACATATACAGCTTCCTTTCTCCTAAGCACTTCCAGTTTCTAATGATTTGTCAGTAGGAATTCCTGTTGAGATCTAATATATTTAATCACAATAATAGTATGACAAACACCAGATAACTACCGTTATGAAAGGAGTCATTCCTACATGTATCATGGGGATTTTAGAAGCAATAGCAATTTTAGAACCAAGTGGTAGTGGTGGGAAATCAGACTGTTGAAACTGTTTTTAAAGTAGTTAGCATTTAGCAAGTTTTAAAGTATTTAGCATGAGGTAATATTCACAAAGTTTTCAGCTGAGTCTCTTGAGAGAACTGCTTCTCTTGGTCCATGATCAAGGCAGTGCATGGCCCTGTGTGATCTAGGGACATGCCTGAAATGGAAGAAGATTTCAACTAGGATTTTGTAATTCACTAACTGAAATGGCTGATTCTTTTCAACTCTCAACACAATCCACTTCTGAACTGCTAAATATTGTAAAAAATAAGACAGTCATTGCTCTGAAGTAGCTGTTTAATATTGATAGAATCATAGAATCTTAAGACTGGAAAAGACCTCTAAGATCACCAACTCCAACTGTCAACCCAACACCACCATGTCTACTAAACCATGTCCCGAAGTGCCACATCTACACGTTTTTTTGAACACCTCCAGGGATGGTGACTCCACCACCTCTCTGGGCAATGTGTTCCAATGCCTGACCACTCTTTTGGTGAAGAAATTTTTCCTAGTATCTAATCTAAACTTTCCCTGATGCAACTTGAGCCCACTTCCTTTCCAAGCATGTAAAAGCAAGGAAGGTTGCTCAATGGTTTGGAGAAACTGGTATTTTTTGTGGTAGGCTGTAAAATGAGCACTGAAAGGGAGAGAAAAGAACTTTCTCTAGCTCTGTCTTACACGTGTTCCCTAAGTTGTGGAATATCCATGTAGCATAAGGGTTCAAGAACTTCAGCATTCAAACACTGTCACTGCAGCTAACTGCACTGAGGGCCTAATATAATGCATGCTGAAGTCAACAGGACTCTTTCCATCAGCTGAAACAGATGTTGGATCAGGTTCAACACAACACAGACATGCACACTCTGCAGCCCTTGCTCTCAGAGGAGCTCTCCACTATGTCAGCTGAAGTAAACTCTCCATTAGCTGAGTGGGTATTGTCATCTGCATTACTGAACACATAAGCAATTCAGCAAAATAAGCCATATGCTAGAAGGTAGTGATAGGCACTAGATGCAGGTTAATACGTATTTTCAGAAGCACCGTCTCTCTGCTGTGTATGTGCTATGATGTGCATTATGCAAAGTTTCTGCTTAGCAGAATTAGTCTTTTCTGTACTTAATTTTGATAGTTAATCAAAAGACTGTATTTTATAGTTATTCAACAAAGAGTATTTCCTAAGATAAGGAACTAACGTACAGGGAGATGGAAATGCAGAGGGTTTTTTTGAACTTAAGCACTGATCTCCCTTGTGACCCAAGGTAAAGTTGCTGTAACTTCCTCCACCATTATTCAATTGCTAAAATAGCAATAACACGTAACTAGGGGCCAGAAAATGCTACCAATGTTCTACTCTGAATGTGCGCTCTTGCCATTCACAACCTGGAATCCCAGTCCTGCAAAATTTTGCTTTTTATTTACAGCCCTCTAAGTACATTACTAGAGCTAGATAATACAATCTTTGTCAGAGGTACAAGCAGTAAAATACTACTATATAGCTGGCACCTCTGAAGCCAGAACACAACCCAATCAAACTGACACAACTGATAAAATTTGGTGCTGCAACTCTTGCAAAGTCTTTGCAGCACTCTGAAATGCTTGACTACGGAATGCTCCTGAAATCAGTACAGGTTTGCCATAAAAACACGCTGCATCAGTGCCAGGGAATAGTGCCCTTTCCTGCACTGATTTAGTGCTCCATACCAACCCCTTTCTCATTGGGAACTGGTCACCAGGGACAACTCAAAAGTGTTTTGCTGCTTTTAAGTAAGAAATCTAAATCAGTGGAAGCTTCAAGTGGAGGTTTGTGTTTTCTTTTGCTACCAGTAATCCCTCTGTCCTTTGCATCAATAAAACCGATTGATTCTATATTTGCTAATCCTGTGGAAAATGATTTTATTGTATTCTCTCTGAGTCTAGTAAATGGGGATAGAAAGTGATAGTTACAGTAGATGCAGTATGATGTGGATAGTGAGTCAGAACTCCTGAAGTCCAGTATGTTGGGGTGGTTTTGTTTGAAGAAGTACTCTAGGTCTACATTATAAATGTACCTTCAGCCCTAAGTATGCTTTGTTTCTCACTTATTTCTTGAAGAACTAACTTTGTATTAGGTAGCAAAGTATTTCTTCCTATGCAAAGGAAGAGAAAGTTTTGGTCTCATACTAACATTGCACATTTGATGACAGGAGAAAATATTAACCATATGTATCTTTGAGGTATCTATGCTGATATGGTACATAGCATCACAGGCACCTGTATAAAACCCGTTAAAGAATTTCACTCACTCTTGTAGTTTATTGAGCCTGGAAACTTGTTCAGTAACTACCTAGCTTTTAGCCACTTGGATTTTTTTGTCCTCCCTTCTGCCCCACAGGAACAACATAAATTTCAATGAAAGATGATTTACAATATTTTGAAATAACATGGTATATGTTAACTTGTAAGTGTCAAATATCATTAGACCTGATGGAAAGGATGAAAAAGACTGTATTCTGTGCCATGCAAAAATGCATTGTTTATAACACAAGCTTGCAGCAAAACTCCCACCCCAGCACATTTCCTACTGCTTTTCCATATTGCTGCAGGTGATACTAGAAAGCTAGACAAAAAAGAAAGAGATTTTAATTTTTCAAAGCTGCATCTTTCCTTTTCATCTCTTCTCTGCTTATCTCTTGCTGTTGTTCAGACCCCCCTCTAGGAAGAAGATTAAAGAACAGTACGGAAAAACAAAGGAAATAACAAGAATATTTTATTTTAAAGAAAACTTCCTCAGAGTCTCTGCTTTCAAATGCTTACCTTCAGATTTTAATTTTGTTGTTTGTTTTTTGTGTTTAAACACATTCCACTCTGTCATAAACACTCCTTGTGCCATTTCCAGCGTCAGGGAGGGAAATCTGGGGCTTGAATTGATTGTGTAAAGGTACAGTTACAAGGAGAAGCAGATGGAAGATAAAACGTTGGGTGAGATTTTCTGTCTGTCTAGCCACCCGTTCACTTATTGTTCGTTTCCATCTGTCTTTGCCTGGCTTCCAAGATTGCGTTGTGTATTTCTGTAAGTGCTGTTAAGTGCCAGAGATTTGACTGAGCGCCACACTTGTGCTACATTAGCTTACTTCAAGAAGAAATACTATTTAGTAATACTGAATTGGATTTGTGTTCGGTGTTTTTTATAGGATTTTCTTAAGTATAGTTGTTCATGGGACTGCAGAAGGCTTTTGTGACAAGTATATTGTGTAGCTCATCTTAACTGAAGATATCTTACCCACGTTGTAGGACACGTGATTCAGGGTCTTTTTTTTCAGTGCTCATATCTTTATTTGTCTTGCAAGTGTTTAATCCTTATTCTCACTTTTCAGCTCAAGAGGCATGCCTCTTGATAATTTTTTATTATTTTCTTTGAGATTTATTCAGCAAAATACTTTTAGGTTTTGTTAGGATGAGAAAGGACAGGATTCAGTAAGGTAGGTGGGATTGCATACAGGTTTTAAGGTGACTTTCCTGAATTCTAAGCAGGTCTGATCCTAATGGGAGGTGTTACTTTAGAAGGGGCATAAACTTCTTGCCTCTGTCTCCCCAACTGGAGCATAGAGGTGCTAATGCTACTCTCTCAACTGCAAATAGCTGGTTGAAAAGGACAGTTACACAGTATTAACTGTTTTATACACCCCATGCTGATAGTTGTGAAGTGCTGCAGCCTCAGACTCACCAAACCTGGTGGTTTTAAGGTCACTTGACATTTTGTTCAGATAAACACCAGCATTTTACATGTAACATGAAAATCTGTGTATGTGTATATATCAGAATGCAAAGTCTATTGTTCAGATTACCAGCAGCTTTAGGTTAGAGAACTGAAATGACCCAAAATGACAAAACCGCTAAAATGTCACAGAATCCTGCTTAGAATAATGATGGAAATGTCCAGTGAATTGAATGATGCAATCCTAACAATTCCTGGATATGGAAAATGAGATATGGCTGCTGTAAAGTTAGCTAGCCAGAGCTAATGGCCAGGTGCTGATGTCGGGAGCTTTTAGGGAGAGGCTACAGGAAATAATGACCCAGGTCAGATCAGCAACTGAGAGGGGTTGGATGTTTTGGAGAAAAGATCAGGAGCTGGAGGTAAGAGTACTTATCTTCAGGTCATCAGAGCAAGATGGTAATTTTAAAGACTTAAAAATACAAATTCTGACATCTTTCAACACCTGGTTACTGCTTCATTCTCAGTGTGGTCCTTTTTTAACCATTTGTTTGTTTGTTCGTTCATTCGTTCATTCATTCATTCATCTTTTCTCTGATTTCTTGTCCTGAAATAACAATTGTGTGAACTGGCTGAAAAACTCCACAAAGTTACATCAGGTTTTAACAGATTCTAAGCCTTAGGACAAAAAAAAGAAATCCTTCTTCCTCTCAATTTCCAAGATCCTTGTCCTCTCTCCTCTGAAGGATAGGTGCACTTATTTCCTCTGTTAGGTCTATTTGTGAAATAATTAAATGCTGCTAAGCATTGAATATCGATGCAGAATCAGTTCAGCTATGATGTGCCACAAAAGCCTATCAGCAATTGTTATGCCGTTGTGAAAAAAAATTCATACGCAAGTTATTTCTCAAGTTTATCTCAAGACAAACTTCTATTTCTTTGTTAAGCTTAAATATGTTACTGGTTTTTTCATTATTATTTTTCACTCACTTGAGAGTACTTAGTAGACTTCAGTGAAAGCCATTTGGGTAAGAATTACAGAACTAAGAAATGTAGGATTAGAAACTTTCTTCCTAGAAAAAATTGTTGGTTTCACTCTAAGCAATTATTTTTTTGGAGTACATCTGGAAGTTCCCCAAAATTTCATGCCTGAATTTCTGAAAAGAGTAATTCCCTCATGATCATTCCCATATGTTTTGTAAAAAGAAATAGCTGTCTGTATTCAATTTGCTTCAAAAATAAGCATTAAAATATTTGTTATATATTTATAGAGGACACAGATACAACATGTATCTTCATGCCTTGTAAATAAGTGCTTTTTCTGTTTGCTGGCTAATTTCATGCTATAAGCCTTTCTGAGATACCATCATGTTGAAATCTTAGCTGGCATGTTTTGTTTCCTGCCTTTTTATAACATTTCAGTGGTTTGGGACCTGAATTATAATACATTCCTCAATCTGATTTATTTTGTTACTTTAAAAATAAAGTTGCGCGGTCACTGCAGTGCTGCTAAGATGTTCAGTGTGAAAAGGAAAAGCAGCTAGAGTTTTTCTTCAACCTGTTTTGCAAACTTGGCAACACTAAGTTGCAAATTGGTGTTGGGCTGTACTGTGCTCCCCATAGTCTCAAGGGAATTTCCTGGTATGAGGGGTCTCCAGTCTGTGTAAAAATAGCACAGCCAGCTCCTTTGCCATATTTCCTTAGAGAATCTGAGGACAGAGCAAAATTCTGCCTAATGTCTGCTGAACTCTGACTATCCAAGTATGGGAGATGTCATGTTGGAAGCTACCCGTTATAGATTAGACTACTTGCTCTGACTTCCCTGACTATTAAGATACTGTGATTGAGTTACTGGTTTCTGCAACATAGTCAATCCCGTCTGCAGAAAATGTTTTCATATAGTACTCCTACAAAGCTATGCAATAACCAACTTCATCGCCATTTTCCTTGGCACCTTTACATGCAGATGCAGACATAACTGCACTGTCTAGGATGTTCTTATGCGATCCCTTAGGGTAGTATGAATTCTTTAATGACTACCACAAGTTATTCCAATAGCTCATTGCCATGTAGCGAGACACTGCTCACATTTCCTGTGCCTTTTTTGAAAGAGAATGTTTCTGTTGTGAGAACTACACTAGATTCTCCTTAAGTGCTTATGAAAGAGGAAGAGATAGCCATTACACTGTCATGTAGGCTGTTTTTCCAACCCCACGGTTATCTGGCAATAAATACTTGGGTAGGATTAAGATGAAGTTGTGAAATTGAATCATGATATCTCAACAGATGGTCATAAGCAGCCTAAAAATGAGGTGAGGTCATGATATGTTTGACTTGACTCTGAGAAGATTTATACAGTTATGTTCTACCTTAAAAGGAAATATTTAAATACCTTTGCTATTCTAGATCTGTACTACATTAACTTTCAAAGATATACAATATCTCCGTTGCACTCTAAGGTAGATTATTTGTTCTTCTGAGCCAGGAGGCATGTAAAAAATGACAAAAGGGAATAGGCTCCTATTGAAATTACCAGAACAAGTGGATGAATTGTATCTAAAAAGGGAGGTTGGAAGTATAAATATGTTCTACATCCTTTCCATGACAGGCTATGGAATATTTATTATAAATGGAGACATAAAGCAGGAATAATCTTCCCCATGACCTCACTGTGACAAACTGGCTTTCTAATTCTTGCTGAGTGCTGATTATTACTTGGCTAACGTTCTCAGCTAAAGATGAAGCATGTGCTAAGTTGCAGGAATTCTTACAAATGGGTTGAGCTATTTTCAGAAGGGCAATTTTAAGGACACATTCATGTTTTTACTTGCAGGAGTATTTTTTCTTAAAGCATGAGAGTAGATCCACATATGTGCAAAACCTTCAGGCAAATAATACGAATGCAATTGCTCATTTATGCATTGTGTTTAGCACCTGGTTCAATGAAGTAGGCTTGTGAAGTGAGGGTTAGAGAGCTTGGTTACACGCTATGAAAGGCATTCTCATTAAACCTCTTTTTGGAGGTGTATATTAAAGGAACAGGTGTAACATTAATAAACTTGTTTCAATTTTTATCAACTCAGAGAGGATGCTACTAGCAAAGGTAGCTCAGAATTAGATGAGTATAACATGAAAGAGTAGAGTCAAGAGGTTCCTTGTTGAGTTTTGTCACTTGCTGGAAACATTTGAACTATGTTTATGTACAGACTTCCCTCACGGATGGAAGCAAGGATCCTGCTTCTTGTAGCAGTGCAGCTGTTTTGCCGTGTGCTACTATACAGTGCTTTCAGAAGGCTAGAGAGAAGAGCTACAGTGAAATCAGAGAAAGAAATAGGAAGTCGTGAGTAGTACCATTAAATTAAGAATTGTGCTGTTCCTCATGCAAAGTTTCCCCTAGGTACCATCTTGATGATTTTAACATGATCTGAATTAAGCCAAAACTACTTCTGGTTTGTACTTTGAAGGTGGCAATGCCCTTAAGCAAAGACTCACCAGATCCGTCTGACCATAAGTAGGCCATCTCCTCTCCAGACATGTAACTGTAGGTGTAAGGAGCCAACATTTCTAGTGCGTTCTGAGCAGCATAACGTAGACTTTATACTGCTTAGGTTTAACCTGCACACATTTTAATCTAGCAAGCAGGTCAAGCCAGTCAGATGTACTGAAACAGTTGTTTTTCCATACCTTTCCCACGTCGCATGATGCCCTCTTCCAAATCTTGCACTGACCTTTGATCGATTCCTCTTATGCTTACATAGCAATGAGCCATAGTCAGGGGACCTCTGCAGGCTCTTTCTCCCCATGTTTTCAGAGCCTGTTAGTGGTAGTTTTGTTCCACAGCCCTCTTGATGTGTAGAGAGAGGAACAAGGGGAAAAAAGGTGAAATGTTTTCAGGTCTTACTGATATGAACAGCAAGAATAACACACTTCTGGGGATGGTTGTTACAGCATTTCTTCTAATAATGTCCAAAAATTGTATAAAGGAAGGATTTATCATTCATTTTGTAATAATCTAAACACCAGTAACTTGCTTTCAAAGTTTTCCCATATGACATGAGAGTTTCTCTACAACTTATTCTACCATCTCACCACGCAGTCTGCTTCTATGATACAACACTTCTGTTCTGAAATTAAGACCACTAAGGGAGATCAGTGGAGGGAATTGTCTCAGATGAAGAATATAAAACATCAAACAGAATGAGCAAACACCTCTTTTAAGTTCTAGATGAGCTGTGGGAAGTTTTTGCTTCTATGAAGTTTCACAGACTGCCTGAATTTAAATCTCCTAAATCTGTAAAAACAGAGAGGTTTTTTTTTTACTTCTTTCAGATCCAAAATATGAGACTTTTTCCAAACGTAGATAGGCTCAGCATTGAGCAACACTGACAAGAGAGAAAAGCTATCTCCAAGTGCAGTAGTGTGTTTCTATTGGCTCTGCCATCTGAGCTCTGTGGTATTATCAATGCAACCATACTGTTACTCCATGTAATGTTATTACATCAGCAAGTATATCTTAATTTCTCAGATGGGTCAACATTTCTCCTGTTTAACAAAAAGTGTGACAACTTTGTGTCTCTGAGGTTGTTTTCACTAAAATGCAACAGACCAGTTTTTGCAAGCAAGTCATCTAGCAAATATAGGGTTTTTTCTTGTATCCTTGATATGACTTTGAAACTTTGCTACCTGCAAAGAATCTCAGGCAAGTCATGTCTGCAGAGCATCTTTTGCAAGCACACACTGCATTAGTTCGGTTGATTGCAGTTCAGTTGAATTTGTCAAAAAACTTGAGCAAATTTTAATAGTTAAATTTGCATTCTTGTGTACCTCATGTTCACAGGATAACACAAATCTTTACATAAAATACACTGGAGATCTAAACATATGCTTTCCTAATACTGTGGGTTATTCTGCAATATTCTGTGTCAGCATGTCAGATTTGAAAAAATAAAAGCATAGTAATATAATTTCCAGTACATTTTAAATTTCAAATGCTTGAGAGTGCTGAGAGTGTTATGTTGATGCACATGTTAATCCTGTTAAATGGTTTTACTCTGACATCAGAGGTGAATTTTTAGTACTCTCATACTTCAAGTTCTCACTAGCTTCAGCTGTAATTTCATGTTCTTGCCTGCCTTCAAAACTTAAAAAGAAAACCTCCAGTTAGTAAATCAGGGATAGAAACAATAAAATAATAAAAACTCTGTTTTTGAAAGGTCTGTGAAGTTTTAAAAGGGATGTTTCTATAGTTAAAGTTCTGGGAAGCAATGAAAATCCACCAAACTGTCCTCTGCAAGAGAAGTCATGGTTCTAATTTTGCCAGTCTACTTGGAGTATTTTCCAGAGGCTTTGGGGGATACCAAATTTCCACTTACAGGGTTAGTTCACCAGTGACAATGGTATCATTCCTTTCTAGATCAGAAGACCCTGGAGAGAAATTTTTGCCTTGAATCATTAAAGGTTAAACCCATGATCACAAAGATATTCAGTCAAGTCCTGCCCTTATTTTCAAACCACAGAAAGAGGGATGCAGCTTTATGGTCATTCATATGACAAGTTGGGTATTTTTCCAGTGGCCACAGAAAGTTGGTCTGTTTTCAATTCCTTGGATCCTTTCAGTTCCTGCCTAGACTTTTCACTTAATACAGCAGATCAATTTGAACAAATCGTCAAAGGAATGAGCAGAAGTCCTAGAACAAAAATACAGGCTATGCTTGGACCTATCTGTAGGTTCAGAAGTTGTTCACATTATTGTTTCTACAAGCTTAAATTCTGCAGTGTCTTATGGTTATTAATTGGTACCTCATGGGATGATTCTGGTTACAGGATTGTGCCAGAACAAAAGGTTGTGGGGGAAAAAGAAATAAAATCTGAATCAGGCTTCACAAGAGAGATGTTTCTCCATAGCAGATGTCTATAAACATGCAATACTCATCCACTTTGCAGGAACGGAGTTAAAATACTATCAGAAAGGGACCTCTAGACATAGGATGGGAACATAGAGTCAAATTGCTCCAGGGGAACTCAGATATTCTGAAGGACTGTTTTTAGGGATTGTCACTGAAATGATTTTAACCATATAATGTAGAAATTAGTGCCATACAGGTATTACCTAAAAGAAAAACATGCAGTATAACTTTTACATGTCAGCATAAAGGAAATATATTTTATACATTCTCTAGTGTTAAGAAGCAATACCTGCTGCATAGTCTGATGGGGATGAATTTTACTCGCACTTCACATGAGCTGCATAAAAGCAAGAATTACAGATGTAGGTAGGAAGCTCAATATAGGCATGGCTTCACAGCTAAAGAAACTGCTTCAGGTTAGAGTAGTTTTATAACTGCAATCCCTAGGACAGTACTACCTTAATACAACAGCACTGAGCAACTTTCTCTCTTTGGCTGAATTAAATATGACTCTTAATCTAATTTTGTTTCTTCAACATTTAATAATTAAAGAGAAAGCCTTCTAAATTTTGCTAATAAGATCTGTGCAGATATCTCTACTAAACTGGAGAAGCACACAGAGAAATCATGGAGACTGTGGAGACTGTCCCTTTAAAGAAGGTTGAGTGTGTAACTAAACAATAACTGGAAGCAGATTTCTTGATAAAATTCCTGGACAAGTTACAGTATTAGAAGATAAAAACCAACCAAACAAAACCCCCAGCATAGAGGAATAGAACTCCTAATGGCAGAGCTGGAAACCTCAGCAGCTGCAGAAGGGGCTGGCAGAAGTTCAGACCAAAATGTCACACGCAGCACCTCTGAGTGCTGAATTCCAGCAGCAGGGGAGTGCTGGGAACCAGTGGTAATTTGGAGAATGTTTGTAGGTGACCCCCAAGTGGAGAAGTATGACACCACGGTGGAGATATTTCAGAAGGTCTATGTTCCATTGCAAGATCTAGAATGAACCCTTGAGATGACAGATAAAACACTGTGGTAAACAAAAGTCATCCAGGGCCAGGATAAGGCTTGTGATATGTAATACTGGATATGTTTGAACCCATAGTACACACACAAAAAAAATTCAAACCAAAAGCATATGCTTAAAAGTACTCAGGACCAGGAAAGGAGAAATCATAGAAGAACAAACTGCAGGACTTTAACTATGACAACCAATATCTGTTATACTGAAGTGATTGAAATAATTCTAGTATTTGTAAATATCTACTTAGAGCAAACTAGATATTCCTATCATTCCAATTCTCATGGAGTATGAATTTTAGTACTTACTATTAATAAGTATGGGTGGGAAAGGGGGAGGTGGAAGACTGTACTTTAGAGATGACCCAGTTCTTTAATGCCAAAGCCTTAAATATCTGAGCTGGAACTGAGACACTGAAAAGTGCTTATCTTACATGCCTCGGCACGGTCACAGAACACCACAGCATCGTGGCAGAAATTCCTCCCTGGATACAAAAGAGATGAAAACTGAGTTTTGTAGAGGGAGATGGCAGAAGTGTGAATTTGTCAGGATCTCGTCTGCTGGTGGCAGTAGCCACGCTCCCTCCGGTGATACCCTTCAGGGCCTGGTGAGCTGCCATCAGGATTTAACCCCCTTGCCCTGTAAGGAAGGCAGTGAGATCCAAGTTTGTATTCCAGTTGCTGGGCTGATAGCAGATCTGCTTGTGTCTGTGCGAGGATAAAGAGGCTGTAACTCTTATCTGGAATAAATAAATAGTGTTTCTTCTCCTCCACAGATTTTGTGTGGAACCTTTGTGCATATGTTCTGCTTCTACACAGAAGCATGCCATATGTGCAGGCTAGCTCTTCTTGAGGCATAAAAAAGTAAGAAATCAGCAAATGGCACCAGCCCCACGTCTGGGGAATTTCAGAACTGGAGCTCTGTCGGCTGGATGACAGTAAATTCTTAAGGAACAGGGAGAAATTGGGACAGAAGAGCAGCAACCAGTACGAAGGGGAAAGGAGAGGCCTGGAGCACAGCATGCAATCTCAGTGTGACTGAGCATTTTGTTGTGAGCTGAGCCATGTGAGGCTAGGAAGATGTTGAGTGAGACCTAATTAAAATCATCTGGCCCTCATGAGGGAGATTCCTTTTTCCTTGCAATTATTTTTTGTGTGTGTGTTGAGGATATGTAATTAGGCCTGTGTTGATGTTTCTGAGAAGAATTCAGAGCGCACTCGTCACTATTTCTAGTACATTATTACATTGTTGGATTTGGGGATTACAAACACTGCAAGAAACTATATGTCCAAGGCTGCAGCAATGGTTCAGGATTGACATGATCTGCAGCTACGGCAGTTCTCTGTATCTGATTTTTAGGAGGCAGTATCTAAGCATAAATTCTACAGCATCCCAGAGTATCGTCATCAGGGTCTAATTGTTTCTTCTTTGACCTACCCACCTCCCTGCAGCTATTCTGTGGCATATTAATATTAGATGAAACTTTGGAGAACTGTGGTTTTGATAAGGTTTTCCACTAGTGTCTTAATTTTTATTTCAGCTTTTTTTTTTTTTTTTCATTTTCTTTTCAATGACCAGTTATAAAAAGAGACCATCTGGGAGCTTTCTTCTCACAGGTGGTCTTGATAGCAAAAGGTAATTTAGCAAGCAGGGGTTAATAGGTAACCACTGGACTGATGAGGTGCCAACTCTGGCTACTTCATTATAATTCCACACATTCTGTGTCTTTCTAACATGAGGATAAAGCGGCATGTTCTGGTTCTGTGAACATCCAGAGCCCCAGCACAGATATGAGACCATAAGTGTGTAACTTTGTCAGAGGTCTCCCTGGAATAACTTTGCAAAGGCAAACTCAGAAATCATACCTGAAGGTTCTTATGTGGACCCTTATGGTTGAGGGCTTTTTTTCTTTTTCTTTCATAGACCTAGAATTTAGCACGCTCAACTGGCAAATGCAAGTGCTATTCCTGATATGAACTGGGCTCATAGGTTCTCTTGGCTTACTCAAAAGACTTCATGTTATTTTCACAACCACATTCAAGGTTAGGTTAGCTGAAATGGTAGACTACAAACACGCTGGTGATGCGGACTCTCTCTGTGTATTCCCAGAGGCAGTCCTAAGGATCTCTCCCTCTGGACTTTGCCCCTTTTATATTGCATGGTTTTCAATCAACAGTAATGTTTTGATTTAGAAGTGGGTAGGTAAGAAAAAGGTGAGGTGAATATATAGAGAAAAACCATACACATGTGCTTGTTCCTAAACAAAATTTTGAAATTCACTTAGCCCTCAGACATCTTTTTTAATACTTGAACTCTCACCTGAACATTCATTTCTAGAATCATAAAGTGATGAGGAATCTTGTCTTATAGCTGTTAAGTAATTCAAGAGCCCTTCTGCTCTGCTACTGCATTGACTATGAGGCAAAAAACCTATGAAAAGCATTGCTAGTTTTAGCACTGTATTTGTAGTGTAACTCCAGTCTCTGTAAGTGTTCACTGAATTTTCTTCCAGCTCTTGATTCCTCACTAAACTCACTAGGTGGCTGTCTAAGAACACACATATTCTTTTACTTGCTGAAACACAGCTCTTTTGTTGGTGTGCCATTCTCTGATCTTACACTGGAGAGCACCCTCTCACCAGCCACAGCAGGTACCAGCTGCAAGGTCTGGGCTGAGGGAACCCAGCCCCACACTGGGCGTACTGGTACTAGACACCAGATACCTTTGGTTAAACCAGCTTTGTTCTCCAAGACAGAATTAAATATTTATATCAACTAAGTCCAAGCCTCGCTTGAATTACTTCCTTGCAACACCAGTTTTTCAAATTCTATGCAGTATTCACAGGAGTTAGGTAAAAACAGGGAATAAGGTGGACTGTGTGTAACTAAGGCTAGTTTGTTCTTCCAGTAAGCTAGAGGAGCGAGGCAAAGCAGCTTCTGGAATCTGGAAATTGTGGTTTCTATGTGAGGGGATAGACTGAGAAAAAAATACATGCTGTTCATTTAACATCCTTCTTGTTAAAGTCCTTATTACCAGATGTGGCTTGAATTTGGCTTGAACACACTGATTTTGTATGGTTATGAATCCTTTAACTTAAGGGAAATTATTTCTGATTGAGACGAAAATTGGACCCTAAGGCTCAGGCTGAGCTGAACTTTGGGCATGTATCTCAGTTTTCCAATGTTTTTCATTGGAAACCCTGACTTATGAAGGAAAGTATGCATGGATCTATCTCCAGTCCATGTGTCATCCTATTGTCTTCAGTACTGCAGAATATAAAGCAGGGAATAAGACCACACAGGAATGCATCTCTCTAGAGCACCTCTGAATCTTACTTACATGGTTCGTGTTACTCTGTACTACCCCAGAAAGATGAGGTGGGGAGTAGGCAGTATCTGGTCTCTTTGCCTTAACGTGATCGCAGCAAAGCTGAATCGGCACATGGCTGGGAATGATCTTAATTGCTTATGCATGGAGAAATGAGGGGGAGGATGGGAGAATAGTAGGGAATATAAATGTTATCTGTACTTAATCAGTTTTTTCCCATCACTGTGTTTTCAACAGGATACTTACATTCCATAAACCACCATTTTTTCTTTTAGTTTAGCCTTGTTGAAAAACCTAGATTTACCTGACACTTTAACAATTTTCCGTTGGAAATGCTGAAACAGGATACTTAATCTGAGGGCTGGGTCAACTCCATATCTTCCAGAAAATCTCAGACTGTGAAATAGTTTGTTTCCTGTCATCAGGACACAAAATGCTGATGTACAACTCTCCAGTGCCTTCTGGGAGTTGTAATTCGCTTGTTCTCTGCCCAGCTCTGGTATTTTTTGGCACCTTGCAACAACATGATACCTTTTCCACGTGAAGATAAATGCATAGTTTTAAACCTTCATTTGCCATAAATCTTAATTTGCATATTGCAAGTTTAGCTGAAATAATAACAAATTGCCAAAATGTTTTTGCCTGGCCGGCAGGCGAGTATGAAAGCTAGCATTCTTGGCTCAGAATCTGCGGAATTAATATGAAACGCTAAAACATGATACTGGAGCTGATCAAACCGTGCAACCTACACCTGAGGGGAATTTTTCTCATGGAATTCATAAAAATGTCCTTATTTTCTCTTGATTAGATGTGACTGTTAAGGTTTAACTAGAAAGCAGCAACTTGTACATGGACAGCAGTGGGAGCTTTACTGTTCCAAAGCCATAACTTTTAATCAGCATAGCTCCCTGTCAGAGTGGATTACCCCAAGACACTTCACAACCCACTCTGCTCCCCACCACCCCCCCGATGGCTTCGGGGGGGGGAGCTTTGGAACAGGAGGAGAGAAGCAGTGAAAAAGGGGATGCAATTGTCCGAGAGAGACAGAGCTATGTGCCAAAATGTCTGAAAGTTTCGGGACTGTATGATTCTCATATTATTAGTACTTTATTTTTTAATCAACTGCTGTTTGCCTTCCTCTTCTATATAGTTAGTATGCCACAGTAACACAATTTGGAAACTGAGGTGTAAACTCTCCTTTCAAAGAGTCCTTTGGTAGTTGAAGGATGCTGGCTGGGATCCATCCAGTAGGCATGAGGTTCAGAAGGTTAATGAGAAGTTCAGGGAAGAGCATTTACAAAAGCCAGCACCAAGAATAACCCAGTTCTTGAAGTACTCTGGTCCTGGGCAAAGTATGATTGTGTAATCTAGGAAGCTGGGGAACTGCTTTACTCTGGCTGTTTCCTGAATAAGACGACATAGCATGTATGAAATAGTTCGGGGTTTTTCCGCCTTAATTTTAAGTTCCTTATATTAAAAGAGAGCTAGATAAACAGCCTGGAAGAACTATACAACCTCGTTAGAGATATCTCTACTCTGACCTAGAAGGAGATGATGACTTTTAATCTCCCTTTAAGTCATGATCTCTCAGCAGGTTAGTGCTGTTATCAGTACCAGTCAACATGAGGGCCCCATTGCATTTGCCTTCATGCGGATGTGCAGTAGGAGTTGCGACTGCCCTAAATAAAATTAACCATTTAGCCAAACTAATCAAAGAGGGGATAGTGGATATAGTGAGCCAGAGAGAGATGGTTAAAGGGCTGAAAGCGATCACTTATCGAATCTGGTCTCTGACCACAACAGACTGGTATGTCATTGGTACAGAATCCAGAATGAGCCAAAAGAGTATCTGCTCTTCTGTTCACCTTCCCCTCTTCCTTCCCCAGTGCAAATGTAAGAAGTTGCAAAAACACTTTCTACCACAGGAAAAGCATCAAGCAGACTTGATACAAAGGTGAAAGACTCAAAACCTGGTAATTTGCAGAAGATTGTAGAAGAGGTTAAAATATGTGCAATAATACTAAGAATGTATTTGAAAATGTCCAGATGATCTCAACTGGCTAAAAAAAAAGAATAAATAATCCTCTTTCTTGACCAAAGATTTAGCATTGGGTGTAAAAAAAGAGTGAGCAAATCACTTAACCAAGAACAGGAGAGTACTGGCAAATCCTGTACAGTATCTTGCCTCTGTTTTTTGTCAGTCAGAAGATAAATGCCCTTCTATTTTGTGTTTCCAAGTTACACTTTAAGATGAAAAACCCATTCTTTGCCCCTGCTGAAGACCAGCAGAAACACTGAAGAGCGGGTCAAGTTCAATGCAATGCAAATACTGTGCAGCAAACACAAGTCAGCCTGGCCTCCCTTCAACCTTGCAGTTGATGACGACAGGTCAAAGCTCAGAAGCCCTGTAATCCCAAAATGTAATTTATAGCTCTGGCATCAACCCTCACCTGTTATATAAGCAGTTCTCTGAACTTCTGGCTTCTCAGCTACTTAGCCCAGATAAAGTTTTTTCACCAGTGCTCACAACTAACCTGCAACACTGCCTTGTGGTGGGAAGGCATTAGCTCTACCTTACAAACAGCAATATGACTGGTGAAACTGAGCAGGATTCTCAAAAGTGTGTAAGCTCTAGGTTAGAATCACTGTGCTAAGGGATAAATGAAATGGCTGATGAGTGTGCCAGATGTTAAATGTGTTATAGTGAGTTAAGTGGTTTCTATCAGCTACCTGAGAGTCGCACTGGTATGCTCTTGAGCCTGTGTGGCTAATGCAACTTAGGTCTAGTCTAGGTAGGGATTAGTAGGCTGTTTCTGGCCCTTAAGCAAGCTGTATGGCTATCTGAACGTTAAGCTTATAATAAGTTCATGATTTTTCATGACAAGTTCCATTGCAATTGAGAAACAGCAACAACAAAAAAGGTCAGCATTAGATGTTAACTGGCCACAAGACACAGCACCAATTCAAGTTCAGAACATGTAATATGGTAGATGTATATCACAGTAGCCCATATACCATCTAACCGCCTCGCTCAATAGGAGAATGCTTTTCAAATTAGATGTTCCAGTTTGTTTATATACAATTTTGGTTTTGCAACTAGTATTTTGGAAGTGGACACCAAAATCCTCAAAATTAAATTGTGGTAAATGATACAGTTTGAAGAAGTATACACTATATTTAATTGGAGAGTGCTGTGTTTACAGCCTGTTATTGTCTGTGTTGGTTGACTTTTCCCCACACACCAGCAATGACAAGAATGAGTAAGCCATGGTAGTTCTGGGCAACTTGGCAGTTGCAGTGTATTTTTACAAAGTCTGAGCCGATGAGCTTTCTGCTGACAGGCAATATGGAAATGAAATATTCTGATCCAGTTAAAATATTATCTATCAATGGAGAGTGCTGTACAGATAAAGTCTTTGAAAGTTAGAATTCCTTTAATGGACTTGGAAATAGAGTATCTTTTTGTGCACAGTGAAATAATGATTTGCGTACTGAAACTTATTCAGCTCCTGCGGATAAATAGTGACACATCCTTAATAGAAGGAATGATACATGACCACTTTCTGCAGGGTTTATCTATTTGTATCATTTGGGGAAAAATCAGTGAGATGATCTGTTTGGATATTAAAAATATACCTAGAAAATTTGTTCTGTCTTTTTCAATCAAAAGTTATATTTCAGCTACCAAAAGCCCCCAAAATGAAAGCCACAAAATATTTTGTTTAGTAGTTTTTAAAAATAATTTTTTCGTGGTGCAAAGGAGGACCTCTTTTTTGAGGAAATAGAGACCTTGATTACCTTTTACTAGCTCAACAGTTATGTTGAATACACAGTGTGGAAATGTGAGTTCCAGTGCTCTGGGGAACACATTGCACCAGAGCAGCTTTTCCTGTGAGACCAGTCATAACTGCATCCAGGGAGAACATGAATGGCATTTTTCTCTCATCTTTCTTCCTGGAAGGAAAATATAGTCACTTCTGTGTTCAGGTGCCCCCTCTGCTTGAGCCCCGTAGGAATCGTGGGTATCACTGCAATGTCCTGCAGCGCCTGCGATGAGGAGCTGGGATGGCTGCAATACATCACCATGCTAAAAGCACTATGGCAGCTGGTCAGAAAGGGCATTACAGATAGGTTTAAGTATTTTGTAAAAGAACAACTCTTGAATTCTGCAGATACCCTGAATCTCTTCAACTATAATCTAAATAGAGCTAGTAGCGGGCCACGATTTCCATGGAGGCATGGGAGTGTTGAGTGTTGGTGGGGTATTCCTGCTTTGGGGAGAATGCCTTCAGTTTCTCCTATGAGACAGACCAAATTCAGATATTATAGTGACATGAGAAGGTGAAGATCCCAAAGAGGGAGTTCTTGTGTATGCTTTTCTCTGAAATCTCTTTGCTTCTCATAGGGAAGAACTTTGTGAGTAAACATTTCCATTACAAACCCTTTCATATTCTTTTTGAATGAGCTTTTGTGTCAGCTCTCCTATGTTATTATGAAAGGATTAGTGAACATTACCGCAACAGAACATAATAAATTAATGCTTGGCCACCCAAGTCACCTAAGGGTCTGTCTTAAGTTGCAGTAGGTACACAACAGTGTTAAGGAGGAAATGTATAGTGATAATACCTTGATTTAATGCTTAGAAAGCCTGGAAGTTAGGGCTTAGCTGAAGGTTCCTGCCTCCATTGGAGGAATCCAGAAATTACAACAGATTCTGTTCATGATTGAATACTTCTTATTATTGAACAGAAAGTACATAAAATATTTAGTAGTTTGAAGTGTAAGTCCCATAACAGATGCTTTTCTTCAGGGAGCATGAGGAAAACTGGTTTTGATGTTACTACACTGCATTGTGAATTGAGAAAATCAAGTTTTGTCTCTAGTTCAGCCCAGCTGGGACATTCAGGCTGTTTCTGCTCCAGTATCTCTCATGGCAAATGAGTACACTACTTCCCTTTACCCTGCCTGGTCTGTGCTGGCTGTTAGAAGGCAAGCTCTTTGGGGCAGGGTGTGCTTCTGATTACCTCTGCCCAGGCAGAGGGTATGACTTCCCATGGGCAATGCAATACAAATGCTGTAAACAGCAACCCCCGGCTGTACCGTGTGCAGTGCACGTCTGAGAATCAGTACGGCCCTGCTTCTGGTCTGTCACTGCCTGTTCTTGTGGGAAGCAAGTGTTATATGTAAGCTGCAAGGTGAAGAACTTCGGCATGTGATATACATCAAAGGACATATTCCAGCCCAGCCTGGACCCAGATTTGTTCTGAAGAGCAGGGGATGAAGAATATCTATGATAGTGGTGCACAGTGTGTGGGAAGTAGACAGGAAGGTCAGCTTGATTTGGCTGGTGTTCATACAATATTGGCTGGGGAGGAATTTAAGGTATTTTCTAGCAGCTGCATCTCCTTATTTCAGAAGGGTTTTTTTTAATGGAAAGAAGACTTACTGCCTTGCCAAAACGTCACATCTCTGTAGTCCCTGATAACTGCCAGGCTAACAGATCGAATGGTTCTTATGTATTGCTTTCCTCTTGTGATAGTCACTATCTTGGTTAGGACTCAGCATTGAACACACCTCATTTTTGATTTGTTCTGCTCCCATTCGTATCCCAGCTCCTCTACTGCCCTCTCAGACCTCAGCAATGTTCAGCATTTGCTTTCGAAACAGAGTAAAGTTCCTCAGCGTTGCTCTTTCAGATCTTATCTGCATGGAGCTGCCTTTGAAATGCTCTGCAGTGTCCAGACAGACAGTGAGCCACGAGCAGCCCTTTTTCTCCTATTCACAATGCGCTCACTGTTAACATGTTCTTTTCCTATTGTTTCTTGGACACTCGGGACTGTAAGCCTTTCATGATGTGTGTATACAGTGTTGTACACAATGGGATCCCAGTGACTCAGTAGGGTTGGACTTCTATTACAATAGAAATAATAATGTTAATTTATTTTATTGATGCTTTTGAATAGGATTTGTTGAAAAATAAAGGAAATACGGGATATGGATCATGTTACCATAAAACCACATGCAGCGAAACGTTCATCTGTCTCCAACGTTTCATGTCTTCTGGGCATCCGAGATAGTTGAGTTTGATTTATACAATCAAGGCATTCATTAAATATCTGTTTGAGTTTTAGGCAGATGCATCCTTTACCTGAGTGATGAAATCTGACTACAGGAAACAGAGCTATTCCTTTGTGAAAAGACCCCATTCTGCTTTATAAAGTGAGCCTTGCAGCAATATACTTTTAGAAAACTGCCAAGCTTTGTATACCAAATAAAACAGTTGTAGACTTGGGGTTGATCCAACCACACAATAGTACATCTTTATGCAATATTTCCTCTTTCAACATCCATCTCCAACACTGTAATTCACTGACAACTGTCAGTTTCATTTTAATTCCAAAATTCTAGCCCAGAACACAAAGCAGTTTAGAGTCTGAATTCTTGTGTGGACATATTAATTATTTAAATCACTAGTCCAAATCATGTTCAAAAGAGTGCTTGCTGGGCATCCTTCAGGAGCAGACTGATCTATTGCTTATTATCTCCACTAGATTATACTGTAAGCCAGAAGCATGCCCACTGTTTCCTATCAGCAATACTCTATATAGCTTGCAGTTGTCAGCTCAGTGATGGTGAATGAAGGGAAAAGCAGCAAATCTCTGTTCAAGAATATATATATGAACCAATGCAATGAATTGATGTAGTCCCTACTAGGGACTGGCTTGGAAACTTGTGAGCTGAGTCATTTTTAGTAAAATAAAGTATCCCCAGGCAGATGGGAGAGGCTGTAAAACCTAATGCTGTGCTGAATGAGGCTTCTTATCTTGCAAACCACCTTGCAGATAAATGCATGCAGGAAAGAATCACTTTCTGTGACACACAAGTTTCCACTGTGGTGAGAGAAGCAATAGGTCAGTTTTGTCTTGCTCATAGGGGGGCAACTATTTTTGTGTATTTTAACTTTTGTGTTGTTATGAAAATAAAACCACAAAGTTATGTCCATTTTGCCTTTTTGAGTCTGAAATGGGCGCAATCCAAGCCAGCTGATTCAGCGGTAGGATGGTCATTCAAATGAGAAACATCTTCTGCTCTTAAAAGGCAACTACAACATATTCACTCTGTTGAATACCCAGTGGTGCATTCCTCGCTCGCCAGTATAATGGGACCTTCAAAAGTAGAGAAGTTTCACATGACCTTAGCTCATACGCCTGACTTTGAGTGCCTGAAAGGAATGACCTGCATCCCATTCATCATAATGGCTTGTTAACACTCAAATCCACTGTTTTGAGAGTTCCCTGCCAATAGTAACCCCTACGAGACCTGAATGGTAGGGGCATGGTTAGGCAGAGGTCACGTTTAGCTACAGTGGCTAAATTTCCGCTGCCTCAAAGAACAGGCTTTTCTCGTGGGCAGCTTTTGTCGCTACCTCTCCCAAGAAGTGGCGTGGGCTCAGAGTCACAGATGTTGGCCAACTACGTAGGCAGAAGAAACGAGGATAATGTTTACTTAAAGACACTATGGAACAATCAACACAAATGCAAATGACTGTAGACACCACTTCTACGGCTTGATATTTACTTATAACCTCCATATTTTATTCATGAATTTTACAATTTGAAATATAATGAAAGTTAGAGTACTTTATTACAAAGCTTATAAAATAATTAAATATTACACTTATATTTTTTGCTTTTTTTACACCATAATTCATACTTTGTGACACTACCATTTTCTTTCCTCAGTTGTCACTTAAGGAAGTGAGCAAAGAAATATAAAGAAAAAGCTATGCATTAATAAATTAATTATTTTACATCAAATAATAAAAGGACACCATTATAAAAACAAAACAAAAACACTTGTAGTTTTTTTCCTAGAAAAAAGGTTATAATTACACAATGTCCAATATCAAGACAGAGCAGTATAGGTTGAGATATGTTTCCAATCTCCATTTCTTAAAGTATCAGAGAGTACATGTTTTTAATTTAAATTGTTGCAGAAGGAACTGCTAATTTTAAGTGACCACTGTCTGGCATTAGTGCTGAGCTGGCTAATCTGCCGCTGAAATGATACTTTAAAAAAACAGTAAAACTGAACTACATTCATCAAACGACATTGTGGGATTGGGTGGAATTAGATAAATATGTCCCTCATAGGCACTCCCCAGAAAATTACAGTAGAACACAGCTCTGTCTCAGAATGGGTTTGGCAAATAGGTTGGGTCTTTTTTCAATGCAGAAACTTTTAAAATTGTACCATTTGCTACAGAGTGTCACCGAACATCTTGCTACTGAATGACTACAAGTATCATTATGTTTACATTTCTTTTGTTTGCTGGTGGATTCTGAACTAAATAAAATAATTAGGAGAATGTATAAAAATAGAATTGACTTTTATTTGGTTAGAGTAAATCATCCACTTTTTTTCTTTTTTTTAATCTAACCTGTGCGAATAAATAACTACTTAGCAAAGTTTACCATGAATTAATAGACTGTAATATTGTTGTTATTTCCTTTGGGTAACAGATGAATCAAAACTTGCAGAGAGATCTGAGATTAAAAGGAAGACATTCTTCAGCATCTTGGCATTCAAACAACCTAGCTTCTGAAAAAAACTACTTTAAAATATCAAGTTTAAATTTTAAAATTACATATCTAATGAGCTTAGAAAGTCGAAAACATAACCATTGAGCTCAATAAATCTGAGTTCCTTGAGTTAGTTGAGATATGAAATTCTATTTTACTTGTAACACAGCAATATGAGAAGTCCAAATATTCTAATGGTGAATATTTCTAGGAATATATTTCAAGTTACTAGTTAACCACCTCTGAGTTTCTACACAAAGCAGAAAATGAATTCTTCAAAACAATAAAAACATTAGCATGATGCAAAACTTGCTTTTCCAGCAGCAAGTCTAACAGAGAAGCACCATATATCTTTGTAGTGCACCATTTACTTCTTGTGGTCACACGTGTGATGCTGCGTTCTCCAGACATCAGCCATGTGAATGTCTTTCTGTGGAAGTGGCAGTAAACAGCTTCCTTACCCTGGGACGATAGTATCACATAAAAATACAAAAGGAAATGCTTTTGATAGTGTGATCTGTCATGCTGCCGTGTTGTAACCTTCCTCTTCAAGCTCCCCAATCACTTTTGCTCTGCATTCTGGTAAATTAGCCAGAAAAGGCTTCCTTGCCTTAATTAATTCCTCATAACATATGACAGTGCAAAATGACACTTTTAAAGAAAGAACTGCCCCTCGAGTATCAGTGTTCAAGTGATCCATAGTACCCTGTACTTTAGTGAGGTCAGCAAATAAAGAAAATAAAGAAAGAAACATTCCTTTTTCAACATCTATCCAACAATTACTGTACCTCAGACATTCCCTTAGAAAAAAATGTCTCTTCCATCAGTGGTTTATGCGGCACCATGTCTTGCCTCAAAGCAAAGTTAATTCCAACATAAATTGAAGAAGAGAATCCTGTCACTGAAGGGTTCAGATAACACGCTGATATCAGTTCTTCTTTGTGCATGATTTACAACATTGCTTGCCATAAAATTTGTGGTTACAGACACCATGCTGGGGTACCAGATGACACCAAGTGAAAAAATCCACACAAGAAGGAACATCTGAAGGAGAGAAATGCAAGCAATATGGTAAGACTGTGTTTTAGCAAGTCTACAAGTCAGGCAATAGTTCCGCACGCTTGTATGCATTTGGTAATATTAAAAGCACGATGGGTGACTCAATTGAAAGAAGAGGAACCACGAACTAGCTTTCATCTCAGAAATACTAGTTTATTTTTTAATTTGTTAAGAGATGTTTAATATGTTAAGAGATCAAATTTGTTAATTTGATAAAGACAGAGCTAATATAATAGGAGGATCAGAGGCTAAAGGAATTAAAAAATTTAGAGCACACTTTGAAGTTCAGAAAAACAGCAGGAAGTTCCACCGTAGAGGATAAAAAAAATCATCTGTGTTTGCATCTCTGATTACAAATGTTGTTCTAAAGCCAGGTACCTGTACAAGTGAGCCTGCTCCATGCTTGATGCTAGCTGCTTGTTGCCATCATCATCACATGGAGTTTACCTGCACCTCAGAGGAGTGTCAGCTTTGAATGTATGTGCATGAACACACAAAATGCATGGAAATTCGAACGTGTGGACCCTAGTCTGTGCATGTGTGTGCACAAAGTGCTCTGCTGTGTGTTTGCGTTCCAACACTTGCCAGAGGGACTTATTTCTCTCCATCTGACCATGCAGGAAACCTAAGAAATCTCTCTTCTTAGACACTTTAGTTAGGTGGCATGAATCACACTTTTAGGACATTGACTACACCATGTTGATGAAATCTTAATTAACTGCAATGGGAAAAGAGACAGGCTGGCAATGTTTAGTTCTGAAAAGCCCAGCTTTTAATTACAAATACAAATAAACCATATTTTTCAATAAGACTTTATTTCCCTTAAATTTATGTACAGTTCATTCATATACACAGCCCAGTCACTTTAAAAACATTTCATAGCTGCTCCTTTCTACAGTTTTGTAGTGGATGCTTTATGTTTCTTTAAAAGAGCAGAGTGATGATTCATATGGATGATTTATAAACAAATCCACCATGTCTGAGAGAGCAGTAAGACGTTTAAATGAGGTTTAGCAAAATTTATAGCTAAACTGAAATCTCCTGTGAGCATGGGAAAAGATTCCATTCAACTCTCAGAACTACTGTTTACATGGTCAATAAAAGGAATTTACAAGGAGACAGTGAAGAAAAATCTAGCCACCATTGTCTGCGTTCTCAGATCAGCCAAGCTGAGTCACAGAAGATAAATGCTCCCTCACAGAGCACAGACTTCTTCATATTCTGTGGGCCACGAGTCATCTCCATCCCTCTACAGGAATTTATTTTGATTAGTCATCACTTTGCTTTTTTTCATTCCCTTTTAGATGATGGCAAAGGTGATTTTGTATACCTTTGTCACCCTCAAATTTATTTGATTGAATAAGAAAACAATAGGTTTTTAACATTTTATTCCTCAGTTTTCAAAAACATAAGCCTGTCTATAAATGCCAATGTTATGTAAAGAAAATACTGTTCTTGAACAGTTGTCCAGGAACTAGGAAGCTCAGTACTGAACTGCAGCCTTCCCACTCCACAGCATTGCCTTTCTATTCTTAATTGGGTGTCAGCAGGGAGGAAACTGGGAGTTCAGCACCAGCTTTCGCCTTACTTCACCTGCTGTCCACCAGCCCAGACCCAAAGGAGACAACAGATGAAGAACATGCACAGCACAAAGTGAGGAAAGCTGTTCTGCTTAATTCAGGAAGAAGCTCTCCTGCCATGGAAGGGGAAATTTTCAAAAATTACAAATTACTGTGTAAAAAAAAATTATAAGCACTGAGGAGGCAATGTTAATAAATCTTTACGCCCCCTTTGAAGACTGGAGTGCAATGCTAACGTTACAGAGGTATGGCCAAAAACTCTACACTTGGGACCCAATCCAAAGACCACTGGCATGAACACAGAGTCCTACAAACTTCAATGGATGTCGATCGGGCTGTCACTTCCTTACTTCTATTTACTCATGTATTTATATGTTGTTTAAACTTTCATTCATTTTAAGCAGTTGGATTTACTAAGAGTTACGGTGACCGTAACTGCATCTAACAGAGGGATGGAAATGACCCAGTTTGTCTAGGAAAGTGTGTAAACTCTCCCCGAAACATTAATTTCTTGACTGTGATCACTGATCTGGAGCTGCATGGCTGATAATAGAGACTTGATTTGCTTCAATGTGATTCCAGCACAGCCGGTTCCCTCTTGTTTTGCTGGTTTAGACAGAAAGTTAGAGAGCAGTGAAGAGATAATTAATCTCTAGAGCCTGACGACCCAGTTATAGTAAAGGGGAAAGGGCTCCTGCAGATGTGAGGAGAGAGAGAAACAGGCCAAGGCCAAAATTAATAACAGACATTACTCCAGACATGAAATATAGCAGAGGAAGGCAGAGGTGAAAGAAAAGTGCTTGCTGTATCATGACAGAAAAGGATGTCATACAAAAACTCCAAAGTACAGCAGAACTTTTTAGGAAGGCTAATTTGAAGAGTTAAGAACATTTACTTATAAAAACAGCGGAACTATTTACTTATCCCTTTTAGGACCGTTTCATCTATATATCCTTGTTTGGATTCAGGTTCCCTGATACATCAGTCTGATACTCCGCATGTCTTGAGCGGATGCAGTAGAATGGCGTGGTAAGATAGCCCTGGGTTTTACAGGGTCTCTGTGCCCTGTGACTGCAGGGATCGGTACAGATCAGGCGGGTGGCTAATGTCAGCTTACAAGATGCAGGGCCAGAGCTTGGCCTTTGCTCCCAACTCTATTGCCACTTTTCTCTTGCAATCCGGCCTAGATTTTATAGAGGTTTCTTTCAGCTCCAAGTTTTAAAATGGTAACAAGACTGTTAAGGTACGGTATTTTTAAAGTTAATGTTTAAAGTGCTTCAGCACACCTAGATAACTAGTGTTATATGGGACAAACCTGGACCTCCATGAGCTTTTTTCCCACAGCTAAGAGTCACAGACTGTAACCAGCTAGTAAGCAAATCTATGGGATGGGGCTAATGCGGCACTCTCTGTGGTGGTTCTGAAAGAATTCCCCTTCCATCATTCAGAGTGACAAAACCTCTTGCTTCTCCTGCTCTTCTGGAACTGCGAAACACATGGAAGAGGTGGAGAGGGATACAGTAGACATACAGCTGGGGACAGAATTTAATTTCGTGGTCCCCGACTGCACATCATACATGATCAGAAGCAGTAAGAAAACAAGTACATTCTAGATAAAGCATTTTTGGACTCCCAGGATATGGGTGCAAGCAGAAGCTAGGGCAGACTTCAAAAGACTAAAAATAAATGGCAAATTCTTATTGCTTAGTTCAAATTTGCTGGGTTTAATCATAAAACAGTACCAGCATAGGATGCTTCTATGTTATTCAACAAGATAGTTTAAAGATGCAGCTCTGAACCAAATGGCATAACTTTTTGATGTACTTTTTTTTAAACATATCCCTGGTTTTAAAATCTCCTGTGTCAGTTATACTCTCAAGTCTGCTTTCAGAGGGTTCACTTTGAGAAGAGATGCTGTGGTATCAGAGAGTAACTGTAAAGCTGTAAAGTCTGGGAAAAAATAATTTATGAAGGAACATGCCAAATGCTGATCTTCAGTGGGTGTAACTGGAAAAGGTGATTTTTGCTGGATATGGAGTTCTAAGCAAGGTGCTGCAGCATGTAGAGCTGAGTTTTACCTCTTTTCACAGGGACTGGGCAGAAGTTAGTATTGCAAGCTCTCAAGACTGCTGGTTTCTGATGGGGCAAGCACCCAGACGCTGGTCTTCCTTGGCGCAGGCACTGTACGCTCCGGGTTTGCACTCCCCCTCCACATGTTACTGTACACTGTAGAGAGGTAAAAAGTAAAAGCCATCTTTCATTATAGCGACTGTCTGGGAGCCCATGAAAGCCAAAGGAATGACTTTCCAGGGCTTTGGGTGAGACTTTCAAAGACAGAGGTCAGGATTGGATGTGTTGCTGTTCAGCAACCCCTATCAGGACCAAGCCCCATCAGGACCAGCTTTTCAAAGATGTGTGTGCATCTGTTCTCTCTTCCAAAAGTTCGGTTATTTAAACAAACTTTCAGCTGAAAATTTGATTCCTTATTTAGGCATTGAGACAGAATTGAACATTTTAGAAAACCTGTTCCTGATTGTCTGCACCGATTTCTTTTGAACTCTGAGCCTCTGGGCCCAATTCTGCTGTCTGAACAGAGAGAAAACTCCCATTGGAACCATAATTATGTCAGTATCTGGGGAAAACCACTATGCATTTGCAGGAAGATCTATGAAGTATTTGTAAATTAATAAGCCTTTTACTTGTATGTGTTTCATGAAAAGTTGTCTTTAAGATAAATGTGATCATTTTCATCTGATTACAGTTGTCAGGCATACATTGTTTCATGTAAATGTTACTGAATGAGTGTGTGTCTCATTGATATGGGACTCATAAAGTAGATAAGTTCCAGAAATACAGAAGCTTGTTTGCAAGAATGTAGAAACAAATACAGACTGATCCCATAATTAATCATAGTATTTAGGGAATTCCAGGCAATCTGTGCAGATGCTCAAATGCATTGTGCATATAGATATGTAATAGTTCAACCACAGTGCGGTTCGAAGAGAACTGAGAAGAAAGTGTTGGAAAATGAGCGTGGAATGTAGTGCCTCTCGAGCATGAATAACATTTTTAGGTGACATTCTTCAGTTTAAAGACAAAGAAATGAGTTGCACCAAAGTACATGATGGATGTGGACCAGCTGCATCGTGTTTCAGTGGCTGAGTAGTGTGGCCTTCTTTAGGGAATGGTTACGTGCAGGAGACACCTGTGGACCGTCAGTACTGGAGATATCTCCTCCCTACAATTGGACATTTGACTACAGCACAATGTAAGACTGAAGCTAGCTTTAATCTAGGTAGCTTGGACTCACATTGCCCTAAAGTCACAGTGGCGTGGTCTTCAGCATTTTATGCCTGCCAGGTGTTTGTGCCACTCCAGCTTGCATCCATCATGTGTATGATGCTGCGGCTTCTCTAGGTTTGGTGCTCTCTAAGCCCAGCACTGCAACCTCACCTTCTCATTATGTGGATACATACCAAGAGTCAGCAGTCACATGGTAGTTGTTTTGTTCTTTAATGCTGTGTAGTGAAAAGCACTAGGGGATGCTACTTGAGCTACTGTGTAGAGAAACTTGCTCCTTTTGCAAACTCCATAAAAGTCAAGACATGAAATGGTGCCAGAGGAAGAGTGCTAGCTGGGACAGGGGGAGAGAGGCAAGAAAGTTTCCCATTCCTACCTGCTGCCAGGGTGAGGAATACCAGCCAGACACCATGTTATACAACGTTTGTGATGGACATGCTCCCTTGTTACAAGCTTCTTCCAGGTCAGTGTTTGGTTTCTTGATGTTTCTACATCTTCTCTGAGGAAAGGTGATCAATTTCCCGTGGATGCTTTTCTCACCGCATTTTAGTTCTCGCTTTTGTACACCTGGACCGCAGGAGGCTGAGCACTGCAAAGGCAAAGGACACCTTTTAAACCTATAGAGACGCACTCAGGTAAAGGAGAATGTGCTATGTGCAAGAGACCCCAAATTATGTGAAATTACAAACACATTATATAATTAAACCCACAAAGACCATGTTCCATAACGTGTAAACTGAAATATGAATCCAAGTCAGTGAAAGTCCTGAAAAACAGACATCAGGGTACATTTATCTACATCTGGATGTAAAGAAGTCTGGTTTTACACTGGCTTGCCTAGAACACCTGATTCTCAAGTGACAGCTCAGCTTTCTTTCCCCCATGTGGTTTGTGTGTGTCTCCCCGAGTCAATGTTTCCAGGAGCAGCAAAGGCAGGCAGTGAGCTGTGTAACTGCACCACTTTTTACCTCACTCCAGGAGGAAATCACCCATTGGAGCCGGTCATTTTTGGGGCAGCGTCCTAGCACGCAGGTCTGCTGGGATTCAGGTTTGTGATCTCTGCTGCACATACTTTCAGGCAAGATTTTAACCTTGGGAGAACCAGTACTTTTGCAGTAGACATCCCGTTTCTTAACACCTCTCCCACAAGTCTTGGAGCACTGTGATGGAAAGAAATATTCATTTGAACTAGAGGAAATGAAAATTGGCAGTATTTGCATTTTACAGCAGAGCACAGAAACCGTGGCTAATGTGCTGTATGGCTGCCATTATAATGTAAGTAAACTTGAAATTCTGTTGGTAAATAAGTAACAGAAACATCTGTATGTCACTTCTAAAGGATTGTTCTAAGTGCTTTCTTAATGTAAACTATGAACTCTTACAGCTCCCATGTAGAACAGATAAGTAATATCTCTCTTCCGTAGATGAGGAAAGTTGGAGTTTTGAGCAAAATGCTTTTTTCCCTGGACAGTATAGTTGAAAGCTGGTTCTAACCTCCCATCGCAACATCTCCCACGGCAAGATGTTCTCAGCTATTTGTTATTTTGTCCTCACCTTGGCCTAGAGGGATGAGATAGAGTCAGAGAAAACTACCCAGGGAATCTGTACATTACTGCTTCACAAAATGAATCTCACTACAAGACAGAATCTGATACAGACAATGGTTGAGAAGTTTGACCAAAGGTATTTTAATTGCCAAGATTGCAATTGAAGCTTAGGGCAAGTCACCAGTGAATAAATACGTGTTGCTGAACCGTGGTTCAGTTGAAGAGACAACCTATAGTTTTCATTGCCTTAGCTTACAACAAAATGCACGAATGAGCCATTTCTGATGAAATGAAGAAATAAACAGCCCTGAAATAATGCTGCCAGCTTTCTACCTTTTTGCATCCTCTTCCAATTGTTCTTCTTTTTAGTAATAATTAAAGGGCACATTCCAAGGCAGAATCCTGTGCTATCACTATCTGTATTAAATCACAAATGTTTTAAAAGATTTCATGAAAGCAGAGTTGTACAGAGGATGCAACAGAAATATATGCATTCTGAAAAATCTGTGGTTTTAATCTTTCCCCCAAACAAACAAAAAACTCCTTTCATTTAAAATTACTGTGATTTGTGTAGAGAGGCTGGGTATTTTGCATTTTTTTCCCCTCTTAAATCCTTTGAGCCTGCGATACAACAGCTTTCAGCTGAATCTTAAAATCTTCACTAACATGTTCAATAGGCCTGTTCACTACATTTCAGCAGGACTTGTGAACTTAATTTTCAAGGGCTTATTTGAAAATCCCAGCTTGAATTGTACGCCTCCTAAAGAGGAGGAAAACTGATTTTTTAAATTTTGTTTTGTTTTATTTTATAGGCAGGAAAGTTTGAAAGTGTGAATGTGGTGTTCTTCCTTTTTTAAGTATCTAATCATCACACCTGTTTTTTATAACCTCCTGCCACACTAAGATTTCCTCCACATACACTGGATGAAAAAGTTTCTTTTTTACTGTTAAAATTCTGTTACAAGGGACTATTGAGTAGTTATTGGTCTGTCATAGTACATTACGGGGCACTCGCCTGGAGAGGTGCTTCTCTCCTGGGAATGTTTCGGTCAACATGTTCTTGAACACCTAAAGAGTAACAGTACCAACAAGTGTACACAGAAGTAATAGATTTTTCAGTAGATTTAAATCCATGTTGAAGATCACTAAATGAAGATGGAAAAATAAAAATAATGTAGCTCCTTTTGATATAAATGTACTGTCAACTCTCTCTTAAATCCCAGATTTCCCAGTACTTCATTCATCCTTACATTAACAGTTCATACCAGCATCAACAGCAGTGAAAGAAAGAGCAGAGTTTTGTGTAAACGTGTATGTGTTTTTTAACTCAGGCTGGTTTAAGGTCAGGCAGTTTGCAGGTTTGTGAAGCAGGGTGTGTGCACACAGGAATCTGCCCAGGGGCCTTATGCCCCTCGTGGCAATTAACTGCAGCACTACTCCTCTTGCAATAGAATAGTTACTCTAACAAAGGCAAAAGTACAGAAGTGATTAGTGAACATGTAAATCGCAAATTTATCAACCCACAAGTCACATATGTGTGTGCACTAATATGCAACTCTAACCCCAAATGTTTGTTTCTTCATTCCTTGACTGCCTGTTATCTCTGAGAAAAGTTAATAGTGCTGTGGGAAGTGAACTCAGAGGGGGGTTAATGGCTTTGAAGAATTCATAGAGCCTTAGTTTATGAAACCAGAAAAAAATACTGATCTCTCTGTGTGTACCAAAAAGAACACCACGTGTCCACTTCTGGCAAGCCTTACTGTCCGAGCACTTAGGAGGGCTAGTTGAAATATATACATACTTTACCTTTCTTCAGGAATAGAGCCACTTGCAAAATACTGATCCTCACAACGTTTGCACTATTCTTCTTTTTGAGCAGTCTTTGGCAATGTTTGCATTATGCCAGCAGGCAAAAAATCTAAGTTTTTCTCCAAATTACCTGAGACCATAGACCAGGGCTCCATTCAGGTGGGCAGTCCTGACTGTTGCACATCTGCACCTGTGGAGGGGTGCTGACAGGACAGAGGGAATGGGCCACTACCTCCTCTCTTTGGAAGGCCCTTTTCTGGACGCACTGAATGAGACGACTTTGTTGCCCTCCTCCACAAGATTTGCTGCATGTGCTCCATTCACCTGTTGACCAGCTTAAAGGAGAAAATGTGTGTTAGAAACACAGGAGTCCAATTAGCTTTATAAAAGCAATACACAAGCCACCTATCAAATGTGAATTATTCAGAGATTCTGCTTAGCTACCCTCCTGATGTACTGATATCTGCCCAAGCAATCAAAAAGCCATAGTTACGTTATCTTCAAAGCATGGAACATTTTGCTAGAGATGAAGTCTAAGTCACACTACTAGAAAAACTAGTATTACTTATTTACAGTTCTCACCTACCAGAACCAACTTGCCTATAAATCTGACCTGGAATCTGGAATTCCACGGTGATGGAGAAAAACACTGCCATTGAGGCTGGTGGAGTATCTAGAAGATCTAAGGGTCTGGCTAACAAATCACAATTCCTTTTTTTAACCATGTCTATGCTTTCAATTGAAAAAAATCTCTCTAAAACAGGAAAAGAAACATCTTTTCTGAAAAAATGGTAGGATGATCGCTTTTGTCACTGTAGCTGCTGAAGAGACCTCCAAACAGACAGACTGGAGGTCAAAGGAAGAAGCCAGACAGATGGAGAGAGTTCTGTAAATCGATTAGATTTGATTATTGGAAAGGTAGGCCCTTTGTTGTTACGTGTTTTCCTTTTTACATCACTCTGGGAAGACAGGGAGGAGGAGGGACATTCACCTGAGCTGATACAAGGGAAGAAGTTGGCATGGCAGGGAAAGAATGGGGCCGGTTTAGCTGAGCATGTAACTCCCAGGGCATTTGGGTGTAGATACACTCACACAGGGCGACAAATGTTGACACAGTGCTGTCCAGTGGGATCTATGTCAAACCCTACTGGCCTGGCTAAAGTCAGCAGTCCTGTCATTAGTGTCTGGAGGATTAAATGTCCTCAGACTAATAAATTTGGAGGATAGATGATGTGGAATCTAAGACAGAGGAAATTTAACCAGCAAAAGCTGTTGGGCAAATCTATACTCCAGTCACAGGCACACTCCAGTTACACATCGTATCACTGAAGTTACACAAAATCTTAAGAATTATTGCCAATTGCTTAGGCTAAGTTCAGTTTTGACATGTCAATAGCTGCTCAGTATTTCTATTAGTGAAGTACTGAGTGGGTCACCAGCCTAGAGGAACACTTTGCAAACATACAAGTGTCTTTGTCCTTGAAGGCTTGCAATGTAAGACCATAAATAACAGCTAGATGGGAAAACAGAAGTGAAGAAACAAAGGAAATTATGAATTACTAAATGATTACTCAATCTGAGAACTCTTATTCAAAGACCCAGCACTGAATTTAAGCTAGAGGTTTTAAAACAGTAGTTTTACAAATTTTTAAAAATTTATGCCACAAAAAAAGGTTCTCAGCTCAAATCCAACAGCTTGGCCTGTCCTACTTCCACAGTTTCTCACAGCATCAGTCCTGTGACCACTGGAATAGCTGCTTACATACAGTTTAAATGACAAGAAAGCTTTTTCTTTTCTTACTGTGTGAAAGATGAACAGCATCTCATTTGCCTGTCTGTTCACATCTGCCTGAAAACAAAGCTAATTTTAATTTGTAAAAAAATGTATAAAAAGCCTATTTTGGAAAAATTCTTTTGGGAATAGAAGAAATCCCAACTCTCAGTCTAGTAACTTCAGTATCTGCCAAAAGTAGTGGGAAATATAAAAAGCACTAATTTAAGGACAAAGAAATATTAATGTGAAAAGTCAGTAGTTGTGTAATTCCAGACCACGTCAGAAGTTTCCTTCTTGTCTGATTTATAAAAACTTGGACTATTGCAATGCAAACTTCTGGACAAAAGTCATAGCTTTAATCCATTCTACAACTTTTAATGGGTTTACCTTGATGTTTCTGACAACGGTGATTGCTAGAGCAACAAAAAGTGTTCATTTTAAGAGGTTATTCACTGTAACTGCCCAGAGTTCCCCTCTTCACAGAGGTGAGGGCAATAAACTTACTTTAATGTCCTCTAGTAACCTGCCATTTTCCAAGATTATCTGGGCTGTGATCCAAGAGTATCTTTCATTAGCTCAAATAACTAAATAATTATGACCAGATTTGGCAGTTCTGAAATCCAGCAATAACAGTGTGCAGTACCGATGCCTTTCCATGTTCTTACTGTTGGGACAGTAGTTTGGTCCCACTCAGACTAATAAGTCTTTGTTCTTATGCAGTAATTATTCCTCACCAACCTTGGCAAGTCTGGAGCCTCATTTATGTCACAAAACTGACACTCTTGTATCTCATCTATTACTCACCTCCTTCCCTTGCCTATTAAGCCTACTGTATTTGAATTTATTTGTTGGCTATTAAGCATTTTTTGTTTCCTCCATGGTGTTTATTAATAGTACATTTTTTGATGTTGGCAGTCTCAGTTTTATGGGAAATATTACATGCTGTGACTTTTTGGGCAGATTCCTCAGCAGAGATATTCTGGCCTAGTTTCACTCAGCTGAATGGCAATCTGTTAATTTAAGACATGGTCCTACATGTAGATTCTCCACACATTAATATATCCTAAGGATTTTAAAAATAATTAATTAGTGAGTTGAATTGTTTTTCCCTAGAGGTGGGTTGGGGCTTTTATGATTTTTCTTTTTGTACTCTTTTTGGGGTTCAAGTCATTCATTGTTTTTTAAAGTAGTAAATCTAAGAATATCAGAGCAATTTCAGCATGAAAACATAGCATGGTGTGTCAAAATGGATATTCAGCATTTTCAGTGATAGGTATATCAATGGGTGTTCAAAATACATCGGGATCTCTGGTTAATAGAAATGGGAAATTTTGTGTGTGGTCAATAGAATTGAATATGATTTTGGTGAAGCATAACGCCACATCAAAACGAAGGTAAGCATAAACAGCTTAAAAAGACTCCTGGGAACATCACAGACACTACGTTTCTGTGTACATGATACTGAGTTCATTGGATAAAAATACTTCTGGCAGAAGATAAGTCACATACGAACAGATTGTGTTTGGCTACAAAGATTACTTAAAGTTGGTATTGAGAAATTCATGTGGCTAAATGCAATCTAAAGAAACTGCTGAAGCAGGAACATGGGGCTCTCATGTCACATGTCACCATTATTTAAACCTTATCTCTATCGTTTTGTGGTCACAGTGTATAATTTGCCATTTGGATTTTGTGTACTCTGCTATAATCTTTAAATTTTGCAGGAAATTCCAAACTATTACTGGACTATTTTTTAGTATGTTCAACATGTTGCAAACTATGGTTTTTAAGTAAAAACAAAGCCACTGCAGAACACACACATCTTTTTGCTTTGCCCCATCATCCTCTTCTGGACTGGGGTAGATGGGCAATGCTTCCTATTAAGCTTCATTAAATGTGTTATTCTATGAAGTATGGGAGCAGGCTTAGCCAATTGCTTTTACTGCTCATTGCTTTTATCACCACAGAGTAAAACCCGCAGATGACACCAGGTCTAGAGCTTTCCTCCATTTCCTCTGCCTTCTGCTGCCTGTGCGCTTCAATGCATCTTCAACTGTCTTTATTTCCCACTGAAACGCTCTTAATTTTTTCCACATATCGCTTTAGACATATCCTGTTTTGGAAGTCAAAATGTCTTGTCCGACATAGTACAGCTTTTCTCATCTTTAGCATAAAATTAAAATAATGCTAAGGTTGTAAAGTCATGAATCTCAAAGTGAAAAAACCAGCAGAAGACAGACGACCAATGTGTCCTTAAATCTACCCATTTATATCCTAAGCCACATAATACTGTGTTTAATTATATGAGCACACAACATTTTTTTTCCAAAGGACCCTTACCACAGCTACTATAAATCAGTGTAACTCCCTTGTTTTTAAAGGAGCTCTATTGATTTAGACCAGCTGCATTCTAAATGCTTATCTATATGTCAATGTCTTCCTTTGCATCTCACCTTTCTTACGTCTTTTAGAAAATAAGATTGTTCACACAGGCAGTATCTTTGTATTTATTTTTGTGGGCACCAGGAGCATTGCTGATGATTTATTTGATTTAGATAGTCCCCTTCTTGGTATCATAATACTCTGTGAGACATTTTGTCCAAAAATCACTAATTACACTTCACAAGATTCTTTTAACCTAATCTAATATGTGGAATCTGAGTCATGGGGCCAAGCTTCCACACGGGGAGTAGCACTTTACTCAGGAAATGGTCTTATTGATTCAAGGTGAGTAAAGGTGGCAGAATAGGCCTCTAAGTAACTTAGATTTACTCAGTGTCACATAGCTAACCCCAGCATGGTGACAGAGCTGCACGCAATCCTCAGGAGGTCTTGCTTAGCAACATCAGAAATACTGCCTCTGTTATTATCATTGGGCAGAAGCCTACACAACTAACAGTTTTAAACAATTACAGGTTGATGTTACAGAATAAAAGTGGGTTCGTCTAGCAGGCTATACAGTTCTGTGTGCCTATCGGAGAGGACTTCTTTCGTGGCAAACTTGGTCATAAGGCACAGCGAAAAGGTACAAAAATGAAGAGAACTTACTATGCTGGACAGGGATTAGTATTGCATAGTTTTGTTTCAGTTAATGGCTTCATCCTTGGGCCACAAAAGGAGGAATTAACTCGTGTACGATGATCTTCTAAACAAATTGCTTTTGCTGTAATGTGTCCTATGGAAGTATTAGAAAAAAATACAGTAAAATAAATGTTTACTCAAACTATAGGAGAAAAAGTAGTAGGGGAGAATTTTAACTAAACAAGTCCAAGCTCATCCTTGGTACAATTCCATTGACTTGAACTAAATAAAATAGAATTTAATTTGGCAACATGTTTTTAACATTAATTTCCTTCTCTGTAGCACAGGTACTATTGAAGTCAGATGAAACATTTTAGTTATAAACAGCATATTTGCAGAATCTTCCCCCAGCAAAAATTAGTAATTTATCAACTCCTAATTCCCTGCAGAAACTAGCAGTGCATGCTCAGAGCTCTCCTCATGCACTTGCAAACAGCCACAGAACATTTTGCAGCTGTTTACAGTACATCTTTACAGACTTCAGAATTCTGCAGGCTCCTGGACCTAAACTCTATCTAGTGTCAACATCAGGACAGATTACAGAGAAGACTACAAATGCCTTAAGAGATGAAGTGATTTTATAGATTTATCTTTTAATTGAGATGTATCGTTCACCTCACACATGGTTCATTGGGCACAGCAAGTCCAATTTGGAAACACGGTTGTTTCCAGCATCTTTATATCCATGCTGCAACTTTCATTTACTTTGAAGAGAAGCAAGAAAAATACAGTTGTCATATTTTATGTCTGCAGTGCTCCTGGTGGGTCTTTCTTCCACAGTTTATTTATATTATGCTGTGAAGTCTGACAACACACTAGCAAGACATTCCTGAATTTCACCTGGACTTTTTTGCCAATATAGGAGCAAAACATGGCATTTCCTTTGTCACCCACTCCTATTCCTTGGTATTAAAGACAACTGCATCATACAGTCTTATTTATATGACCCAGTTCCAATTTAAAGGCCACTAAAATTTTAATTGTCAATTCTTTTTGCAGGACTTCCCACATGCTAGTTTTCTGCTTTCATTACAGCCCAGAATTACTTTCACTGACGGAACATCCAGGATTTAGAAAACCAAATAGATGGTCTGCGCAAAGCAAATACCTAGAGAAATATGGTAGTAAGAAATCTTTAGTTTATACAGAATTTCAGACTTTGACCTGGCAGAACTCTAATACTTGTATTTAAACACTAAGAAGATCAGGGTGCAGCTGTTAGTAAAGGTCTTGATAATATTTTAGTCTTCAATTACTCTCTACAGGTAAGATAAATTTTACTCATTCTTTGGTATATTTCTATGTTCCCAAATTACAACTTCATCAAAGCACATGTTTAATTCCCACATTACTTTAACAGCAAGGTATCGTATGCATACAGATTGACCTAAAGAAAAAAGACTGAGTCACTGCAAGTGACATCAGTTGAGACTGGCATGGATTCTTTTTTCTTATAAGGGAAGTATGACGGTACTTCATCTATGTTATAAGTTGTCAGATAAAAAAAATAAGGACCAGGAGTTCAGTGTAACCCCCTGTATGTATTGATACACATTTGCAAAATTGAAGGCAGCTGAAATGTTTGAGATGTGTTCAAAAAATGAGAAAGAAGAGGATTGGTAATTGGAAAGTCACCTACCACCACCACAAGTAGCTGAGCACTCCGACTGCACCGTCACCCAGGAGTAGCTATGTTTTTTGACAGATGTCTTGTTTTCATTGCTGATTTTGGAAAATGTATATTCCCAAGCTATCCCAGGATTTTTGCCTTGTAACAGGATCTATAGAGGGGTATTTGGAGTTTGTTTAAACAGAAAAAAAGGGAGGGGGGGTAAAAAAAAAAGAAAAGGATTCTGTCATTTTGAAGGAAGATGATCTAAACATGATAAACACATAATATATTTATACGTAACATGTTTGTGAAAGAATTTTCAGCAGACCTAATTTTTTGATAAACTAAAACCCATGGAAGTAATTCCTAAACAGCAAAGTGTTTGCTTGGACTAACCCCTGCAGGGCATATAACAGAAGAGTGCAGAAATACACGGTTCAGCATAACGCTCCTTTCAATCAGAAGGCATTAGACTGATTGGTGAAGTACAAAATCCTTCAGTAGATGTGAAATAGCATCCCAAGACTTGGCAATGCAGTATTAGTCGCTGCCCCTGCCCCAGCTGTCGGTGCTCTGCTCCTGCAACTGGCCGATCCCCGCCTTCATGGGGGGCTCCCTGGCAGGGGCTGGAGTTTGCCTGTGGCAGTGAAGTGGATGGATTCAGCATTTAGGGATGGGAGAAATTTCCTCTCTTTTAGTAAGCAAAGTCCAGGCTAGCTGATCCTTCCAGAATGCCTTCTATGAATGAAGAAGCCTTTGCCCATTCAGTAAGCAGGACTCAAATGCTCTACTGAAAGAAGCTTGAGCAAAGCAGTAGTACAGCTGTGTGGGGAGTGGGAATAGAGGTAGTTAGAAATGGCTTCCTCGTTCTTGAGGGTCAGGTTATAAAATAGATATTGTTGGGTTTTTTTCCTGTAAAAAAAAAAAATTCTATGCAGACTGGTGATAAATTTTGTTTGGAAGACCCTCAGCTGGTATTTTTTTTCATGACTGAAGCTGATAAAACTTCAGGCCAGGAGAGGACCCATTCCCTGGGGGTCTGCAAGGGAAGAAGGATTGGAAAAATTTTTTATTCATGATTTTAGCATGTGTTAGAAAATGTATAGAAAGTGTGATTACTGACTGTAGTAACAATCTTTGTCATTTAACTCAGGGAGCTTAGCTCTCGGGGGTGTACTATTTTAGTGGTGAATTATAGTGCAGTTTTCAGGTAGGCAACTTTCTAAAATTCACTGTATTCATTTGAAGTCTGAATTTTAATCAATGCAAGATGCATGAACATCTGAGACACACCTAAATTTGGGGAGAAATTTCTATTTAACAACATTTATTTTAGAAACTATTTTTGGCAGCAAAGTGCATTTATATTCATACTTAATAGAAAAAGCGCAAGCGTTTACAGCTACAGAGCTCTATTAAGTTTTAATTCTTCACCAATATGGATCTGGTCATAATAATATAAAGAGCAGGTGTAGTTAACCTCAGTTCCTAAATATGCTTTTTGATAAGCACTACATTTCAAGCACAATTCCAGTCTATATTAATTATTACCATTAAAAATATTAATAAAATATCAGGTAAGTTCACGTGATGTCTAACCCGAGTGCTTAAGCAATCCATGTAGGTAGAACTGATCTCTGTATAGACTGGTTTCATAAAATAACAACAAACTTCAATGTATGTCATTTAAGACCAAGAAATATAATAACATTTTGAAATGTAGCCAAGGGTTTTAAAGTATTCTGAAAATGTATCTACTGGAAAACAGAAATTACCCATGACAGTGAAAATTCAGACCAAATTTACATGACCTCCAGCTCAATAATGTTGAACATATGAAGGACCTGGACTGCATACTGTTTACTTTTCTAGAAGAAAGAAAAACAGATGCTATATTTTCCATTCTTAATAGCCAAAGATTTTATTTCAGTCAGTGAACCTTAATAATGATCCAAACTGAGAATATAGGAATTAGAACTGTAAAAGGCAAAACACTTCCAAATGAATTGGAGAGTTACGTGCTTTCTCATTGGAAGATTCAGATTAGAAGATCCTCCAAACACAGGGAAATTAAAGTTTTTCATATAAAAGTTTTCATCTCACCCATCCAAGCTTAATTCATGAGCACCTTAGAATACCTATGAGATTATGGAAGAAATAGATCTGAGGGTGACTACTGACTTCTCTATTTTTACTGAATATTCTTGGTAAAAATAATATTTCTATATCCGCTTTAAGGGTGAGTCATATATATATGTATATATGATTTTACATCATATATACGTATATATATTTTACAAGAACAGGATTAAAATCAAACCCTCTGAAATTAGAAAACATTGAGACTGCTGTGCAACTGCATGCTGCCCTGAATCTCTGGATCGCACTCATACTGTCTTTCCAGAAAGCCTCGCCCACGTTCAGTGCTCACAGCACTCGGTGCTCACTAATGAGCCTGTTATAAAGGTTCCATATTTTACTCTATGCTCATTCATCACTGTGTGGTTCTGTGCCCTATTTGCAATGCTCTATTCAAACCATTGTCAGTGTAACTTTTTTCAGGATCTTTCCCTTTTCCTTGGCTACTCATCACTATCTGATGTAAATGTTTTATAAGATTTAACAGCCCCTTCAGATGAGGGAAAATGTCTCTTCTATATAAAGTTTTATTTTTAGAAAGCTGTCTGACTGCTGATAGCAAAAAGTCCAGCTCTGTTAAAACAGCTGTTCCACAGTCACTTTGAATCTTGAACCTCAAGTCCATGGGCATTAGAATTTCTAGAAAAAACAGGTTGCAATAATATGCATTCACTCTACTGTCCTTTTCTTAAGGACAAATTGAGAGAAATAGCTAATGTGTAAAGTTTCAGAACATGTACTTCAGGAAAAAAATAGGGTGCATTAATCCTAATAAGAATTTAGCCCTTGAAAACTATTCCTTAATTAAACCAATTCCTTTCCCAGTCCTTCTTAAAGACCAGACCTCAAAATGCTTTAATTTGCTTTTACTCATTAGAAGGTCCTACGAGTCCAAGATATTAGCACAGATCTCAGCATCTTAGGCAGCCAGAAACAATTTGAAAGAGTAGCTTTGTTTTCTTCTTGTGTTGGAAAAGATCTGGCTAATGTATGAACAGTCAAAGTCAGATTTCCTCTTTCATGGTCCTATGGGGATGCACTTTCTCCCATTTCAGGAGGTACTCTGTGTTCCTTCAAGGGCACAGGCTGAAATTCTATCTGGCCTTTTAGTAGGTTGTGTCAAAAGAGGAGGAGGTATTGTCCATACCTCAAGCGCTTCTGTAAGAGTTAGCTCTCATCTCATTTGATTCTGACAACTGTCATAAAACTGCTATGGCAGTAGCCAAAAAACCAGTAAAGCTTAAAACTTTTCTAATAAAAATATCTTGAACTGTTAGACTTGTCTAATCAAAGTGCTCTTTACTTTGTGATAGTAGAGGCAAGAAACAGAACAACTGCATCCTCAACAACAGAATTCAGAACACAGAAGAGGGAGGACGAGAAGATAAAAGTGGCACCAGTTTTAGGCCTGTTAGAGCAATATTCTCCTGGTGCTTGAATAGAGTGAAGAGACCGAAGAGCAAATGATCTTGGACGAGTTAGAACAAAACACGTTAGTATCTATCACTTCAGAGAACAACCACACAATGATGTAAGAAACTCGCACCCTCCAGCTTAGTGAGTGCCTGGGGGGTAAATCCTGCACCCCAACCAAGCTGGGCCATACACATTTTAAGACATAGGGCTACACTCCCTTCTCGTGCATTGGAAAGTAGACACGGTTCTAACGGGCAGATGAAGTGAACTTCCTCTCCGTTTCCTGGCCGGCAGCCAAAGCCAGAGCCCCTTCCCACCCAGCAGACTACGAGAGGGAATGTTTACAACGGAGGAGCTGCATCAGAGTCAGGTCTCTTTCCTCCTGGATTGTCCCAGCTATGTAGAAAAAGGGCAAAATCAAACTCTGGAAAAGTGGTGGAGACAGAATATTGCAGGGCACAAAAACATATGCTTTAAAGTCCCTGGCGCTCAGCTGAAAAATAGTATACAATGTATAATGTTCAAGTTTTCATCAGGAATGCAATACTATTGCAAAGTTGCAATTTTGCCAAAGTAATGAGCATATAAAAAGTTTTCTATCGTATTTTCAATCATTCGTTATAAAGTCCTTCCTTAACAACCCAATAACTGAAGTCTGCATATACAGCCAAGTTATCAGACCTACAAATTTGGAAAGACCTCCAGTGCTAGTCTACTTAACTGGATGCATTCCAGCATCTTTTCAGCCAACTGGCATTTGCTCCCAAATTTACAGCTGGCAAACAACCTCCTTAAACATTTCCAGTTCCTCAATAGAACTGTTTAATGTCTACCTTTAACACACCAACCACCTGACTTCAGACACAACACTCAGCAGCTCTGACCGCAGGGCGCAGAGTTATAAAATTTACAGCTTCTTGAGTTTGAAAACCACAGACTCTACGGCTGGAATCTGCCAGATCTATTCTGAAGGAAAAGAACTGTGGCTTTCGCTTAGGGCACAAAATGTTAAAACAATGGATAAATTGAATTCTCCTGAGTAAAGAACCTTTTCCTTTTGCTGCTAATTTTGATTTCAAAGCTAAACCAATAAATTTTCTAAACTAGCTGTGCATCTGCTCCTTTGTGTGAGATTACTTTTTTTTTCCCATGGCTATCCTAAGTTTCCAATACAATACTCCATTTTGCAGGTCAAATTTTTAAACAGCCCATCAACATTGCTTTGTTATGATTGACTCCGTGCTTTTCAGATGTTTTCTATTGTAAGACATGTATGTGAAGTTACTTGCAACACACTAAATTAAAAGAGATCACTTTATGCAAGATAAGGTCCTCTTTCTTCCATAATATTCTGTTCAATGTATAGGAAAGCATACTAACGCCTGGCATGTAACAAGCTGAAAAAACAACTCATTATCTCTGTGAAGGACTAACAGACATTTACAGATCACTTACAGAGTGAAGCTGAGCATAGAGAAAAAGCCAGGTAAAGGAATAACTACTGTTTGCCCATAGGTGCTTCATGTATTTTCATCTTTACTCACTCTACATGTGCACAATTTACAAAACAGGCACGAGCCCAAACTTTGAATCCCAGTATACATGGCAGCTCTGATCTGAGTCTTCACATCGCAGCTACATTTCCTGGGTCACTCCCATGTTTTGTAAGTCTTGATTATTTCTTTAGGTGGATGTAACAGAGTTAAGCAATCTGCAGCGAGCCATCAACTGCACCTCTAAGGGCCGAGGGACAAGTTCGTCTGTGTGGAAGACTGGTGCCTGGCTGCGTTACGCTTGCAAGACCTGCAGTTTTCATCCACTGTGGATCTACATGCTGTTTAATAAATATTGCAACATCCAACATCCTAAGCCAGATTCTGATTTCTCTATTCAGTCAAGATTAATTCCACTGACTTTTATGAATTTACTCTTGTTTCAGTAGGATAAATCTAAGCGTGCAGCATATGATGATGGTGGAAAACTGTTTAAAACAAGTTCTAAAACAGGAGCTTCAAAGGAAAGTGAGAGAACACCTGTTTGGAAAGCACCAGTAAAGGAAGAATCACCCATTGGTTACTTAAGCCATACTTAAGCCAAACCTTAAAACAAAAGGGGTTTTATCCCTTCAATATTTCTAAAGTCACTTTAAACACAATCTTAACTAAAAGCTTGTAACAAACTATTGTTTTTCAAGAAAGTCCACTAAGGTCATTAGAAGGGGAAAAAAAAGAGTATCCTTGAAAGGTCCTGTATGATCTCATTTCTATTTCAGCTGTTTCAAATTTATCTTCTGTTGTTATTGTGTCTCCATTTTTTTACTGTTCACATGCTAAATGTACAACCTTCAGGGATACTGTCCAGCTAATCTCTCCTCACTAAAGGAGAACCCTTTTATCCATTGTGTTGAATCAACATCTGTATCTTATAAGTACATCTTAGCTCTCATTAGCTTACTTTCTCTTTAGGGGAAATCAGTACAAATTTATCATCTAGTAGCTAATAATAAATGTGATGCTTTATAACTGCAGCTTGGCTTTCTCCCAGTGGCAGCTAGATCATCAGTAAAGTCATTCCACCTGGCCTCCTTTCTCTTTTTTTCCCTATTGATAAAGAGGAAGTGATTTACTGGTTTTAATTAGACATATTCCTGCTTTGAAGCTCCATTCATCTTCTCTTCCCGTGAATGTCTGCCGCTTTGCAAAGCATCCTTTCCATCTGTTACTTTCTGCTGTCAAAATAATTTTTTTTCGCAAAGGTTTCACAATTCCTGGATTCAATATTTCACTAAGTTTGAGGTAAACTTCAGTGAGGATACTGATCCCATCTCATCCTGAAAAACTTTACAGTGCTTTCTCAAATTGGCTTTGAGTTCTCAAATCTGTCAATTCTTCATCCATTTATTGATAGAATGGAAAGCCAAACTATTAAACTCTCGTGCTTTTAAGTTAGTTTATCAATCCCTGGCCATGCAACGTTTTTCATGCCCACATTCAGTTTCTTTTGTCATTTCAGAATCCTTCCCGTAATTCAAGTCAGTCATGGAGGGTGACCGAATACCTTAACAAATGGGTGTCACAAGTGAACCTCATACGAGTTCTGTATCGATAGAGCCCTGTGATGGCAACGTCCCTCGTCCCCTGCTAGCCTTTTCTGGAAAGAATTTTCAGCAGTTAGTGGTGCCCAATGGCAGCCCTTATTTCCAAAGCTAGACAAATGATGAATTTGCTGTTTGTTTCCCCTCAAGTTAAGCATTTTTCAGTTAACAGAAAACCACTGACAAGTTCTTCAAATTGAAAGTGCTGACCTTAGATTACCTATGACCAAATGACAGATAAATAAGCTGAATATATTTAACTACTTTAAAAAAGAATTCCAGCATGTTTCCATTTAAGATGAGACAATTATGCTACAGAAACCATATTTGAAAAACCTGGTATTAATTTCTGATCCTAGATTATCATTTAACTATCATATTTCTACCACTTTGACCTTTGCCTGTTATTTCACTGTTTCAGAACTGCCTTCTGAATCCATGAATATTTTTCATTTCAGCTTTCATTGGTTTCTACAAGCCCACAATCACCAAAGTATCAATAATACTAACTGCACCTTCAGAAGGACACAGATACACAAATTCTGAAGGGCACTGCTTTACTGGGTTACCTCCCTTGCCTTCCCTCCCTCTGTGAAATTAATTCTTGAACAATCCAGAAAGAGTTCTGATGAGTTCTAAAATCTCATCATGCGTTTACATTTCCAGTAGTTGTGCTAAGGAAATACTAGTCCTACACGTTTAATTCCACATTCTTCTCACAATGTTCTCTTCCTCCTCCTCAGAAAATATTTGGCCACTAGAGTTTGTATTTTTTCTCCCGCAACCTAGTTAAATTACAGACTCACTGTCCTTTGTCTTCTTTGGTAAGACTTGTTCCCATAATTACATACATATAATATATGTAAATATATATATATGCGTATTTATTTTTTGGTGAAATTCCAGGGTAAACAAGAAAAGCACTTTATCAGTCTTTTTCTTATTTCTTACCCATTTTTGAATAGTGGTTAGGACTGCAAAGTCTGATTAAATGATACATGCCCAGCTGAACTATTGGAAAACCTGATAGAAAAGCGGACACATAGGCACAAACTGCACAAGATATAAATACAAAACATTCAGTAGAATTGCAAGGCTGAACTTGTGATATGCAAGACAATAGGGTATTTTAACATTTTTTTCCGTATTTGGTTTTCATCCTCTCTTAATACATGCTTCAGATGTCTCTTTCAAGAAAATATTTTGGGGAATGACTGCATTTCAAAGGAAGTGATTGCCTTGAGCACAGACTTGCCAGACCTGTCTGGACCCATCCTTGGGAAGCACTGGTCCCATCCTCTCCTGTGAATGCTGCTCAGCAGACGTGCATAACCTGAACTTTCTGGGTACAGGCAGGCTGATCCGCATTCAGAAAGACAGTTGAAAAACCTGGACTGTTGGAGTCACTACACAAATGTCTAGCAAGACTACGACTACAAAATTAAACGGGCACAAACTGTGTTAATCTGTCTTTCAGATTATAGTGGAATGGCAATAAAAACACCTACAAAACCTTACATTTTCTGCCCACCTGAACAATAAAAGTTCCTGTGTTTATGTGTGCAATTTATTCAATTTCTCAATACCTGCACTGTGCGTTTTTACAAGGGCTAGCACTGAATTCTTCTGGAAAAAAAACTAATCTAGAAAATAAGTATTAAATTTCTTTTTAATGTGACCTAGTTAAAAATGAAGAAAAAAAAAATCTAAACATTACAGGAAGAAGTTGAGGTCCAAACACTGGAAAGCCTTATCTTATTGAAAATCAACTTAATTGGATAAAAAATTGCTGGCAGGACTTTTTTGTATGCTTCTTTGAAAATTACAGATGAGAGAAAAATAAAAACCAAGCTACAATGTAGTACACTTAAACATTCCTTTTACAGCCTTCTATCAGTTTCTGGTATTTATAGTTGAAGTAGGATTTGTTTAATTATTACTGCTGCAAACAGATCTTCAGCAATATGTGTGTTTTCTCATAAAAGCATATTTCTTAAGTTTTCATTGGCATTATTGCTCCTTAGAGTTATTGGTAAATCATAAATAATGCAGATATCTGAACACACAACATTTTGCATCTTTTTTTCAGAATTCAGCTTGTTGAATGTTGCTTAAATTATTGAAAGGGTAAAAAAATCTTAACTACGGCTCATAGATATATATATATATATAAAATTGGGGAATAAGTAACTGTAACATCTACAGTCATTAGAGTCCCCAGTTACCAATGCCAGTGGTGTAGGTATTTCAATAAAAATACAAGGGAAGTTTAAATAAGCTCTCATAGGAGCAATAGCCTCCAGTTAAATGTTAAATCTTAATAAAACTGTTTAGCATAATTTGATAGGATGAAAATAGAAGTGTTATTTGGCATTAAAATTTTTTCTTTAATCTTTATTCTGCAAAGTATGTGCACAATACGCAGCCAAGTCAGTCATCTTGCAGACAATTTATTATTCATACTTTAGCTCTATAATAATACAGTTCAATCTACTTTGTATTATGACAATAAGATTCCCGAGAGTTCAGCTTAACACTTAATTGTATTTAGAAGGGTGCTTCTTTCTTTGGTGTAAGGCTATTTTGGAGATGATTTGCAGACAGGGAAGTCTACTTGTAGACCAAACTCTTCCTTGGACTAACATGTCCCTATTGATATATATACTCTAAATGAAAATTCTTCAACAGAAAAAATGTTTTTAAAAGGCATTGCAAATTGTGATAATAATTTGTGAAAACACACGCCCTTAGCCCATGTCAAACTGGCCGTTCAAAAATGTGTGTTCATCCTAAAGTGCTTTAACATGTGTTCATGGTCCATGAACTTCACTGATTCTTACAGATACCTTTAAGTACATTACTCAGTATGAATAACAGTAAGGCTCTTCAGTATTCCAAATAAAAACTTTACTGAACAGTTGTGAAAGTTTAAATAATCCTTGAAGAATATATTACATGTCACAGTCTATACTTACTGTGTTTCTTAGTTCAACAGAACAAAGCTCTGTAAGGGAGACAGGATGCAGAGTTCGGCTCCTGCTAAACTTCTGCAGAGAGCACTTTGCAGTTATGGTGTTACACGGTGGGGCAAGAACCACGGATTGCTGCCTCAGAGACCGGGTAGAGCACTCGCTCTCACGGTCCTCGAGTGCTCGCCAGAGGAAGCTGTGTGTTTGATTGTGAGCTGACCAGAGTATTGCTGGAAGGTGTGGGAAGGAATTGAATCCCTTCTGGGGAGGGCTCCTTCCTTCTCACAGGGAAGCATTCATCAAAACAGACATAACGGATGAGTTACAAAGCCAACGGTTTGCTAGAGCTTTCTAACAAAGCAGGCAAACTACTGTAGCTAATTGGGAGTAAAGACTTTGGCAATTCAGCCAGAAATGGACCCCCAAATGTTCTGATACATTTTAAAAGAAAATCTAGTAAAGTAACCTAATGCAGAGAGAGATTTTTCTTAAAACAGAAGTATTCATGACCAATTTCAAAATTGCAATGCTGGAACAAACCATGTAAGTACCAAATTTACTTTCTGCTAAATACAGTTTCAACACAGGACATCTGGCAGACAGAGTAGGTGATACAAATTTGACTGGGAGATAAACATATATAAAATTCATTATTTTAGATGCTATCACCAATAAAACTGAATCAACAGAAATGACAAAGGAGCCGATGTGTGGTAGTTTGACCATCTGTGTCCCAAGGTAGATTTAAAAATGGCTACATGCGCCTGCAGTTTCAGAAGCAGCATTTGAAACTGTTACCATTACACCTTGCCATAATGTTAGATTTAATTTTTACATCAGTGAATTTTATTGGATACCATTTATGGGATGTGTTTATAATCTCTGTTACCACTGTGCAGCAACTGAGAAATAATGCTATATGGTGTGTTTTACACACCTTCCTTTTCACAGAGTTTGTGACAGTTTACTAAACTTCAGACCTCAATAAACTGGTGAAAGTCCTTTCAATCTAGCATGACCACACAATTAAGTCTGAATACTGTTGTGACTCAACGCTATTCTTTAATCTTGCTGAGAGCTACAGTGCAGAGCGAAAGCTGTCGTTACTAATTCTGTAATAGACATCAAGGGAAGAATAAACAGAAGCAAGCTTACTTCAAAGACCAGCGTCTCATTAGTCGGTCCTGCCGCATATAGACTCTCTGGATGGTTAAAAGAGCGTTGATAATCAAAAACTGTTCCAGCGAAAGAGAACTTTCCTGGCCAGTCAATTGTCCAGTCTCCTGTTAGATAATACTTTTTACTGAGGTTGCGCACTGCAAGGTAGCTGGTCGAGATTTGCATTTCCTGGAGCTGTATACTGCGTGCTCCTGCTGGAATACTGACCACGGCATAGTAGTCTGAAATGAAAGAAGTAAGCAACATTTTTGCAATTGTCATACAGGTAGAGATGCCTTATAATTTTTGACCCAATTTTAAATTTTTGCAGTTTAAACAGTATTGAAGACAGCTGTTCTGATCCACCAAAGTTACTTTGTTTTCACAAGGAGAAACCAGTTCTGATTTTAACCCCCCCTACGCAGCCCGTAATCAGAGTAACTCAGAGGTATTTCAACTCCTGGAATTTTGCTTTGTGATTAAAGACAAGAAAAAGCAAGTTCACCTTAGAAAAATGCAGAACAGATGAATGGTGGTTTCACTGTAATTGTTTTACCGTGTTTTCCCTGCAGTTCCCTACAGTAGTTGGAAGGTACTGCTTCCATCATGGACAAGGTTTTTGAGTTGAGATGCACTGGGATGCAGAGAGTTTTGACAGAGCCCTGTGCACCACTGGATGTCCCTGCTGTGAGCCATTGCACTGAGCATGTGAGCATGAATGAGATCTCACTCATTCTACAGTCAGATGAGACACTGCTGACAATCTCCAACACGTACTGCGCACAGCTAATTTTGCAGAGCAGTCAGTTTAAATTATCTTTCTAGCACTGCATCTCTGTATTACTATATCCTAAACAATTTCCTGGCCTATATTACTGTAGTATTGACATGTCTTATGATCAACAGTAAATGGATCTTCAAAATACCCCTGTGGGTATAGAAATCTGCATTTTATGCCTGAGAAACTGAGGCACAGTGAGATATTGTTTCAGAAGAAGCCTGTGACAGTCCACTAAAGAAAAGTCCACCTCCCAGTGACTGGATCATCTGTTGAATCAGCTGGACAGCTTCCAGGAAACTTAATTTGAAAATGGACATGGAAATACTGTCATGTTTGGCATTATGCTGTGTATCGCTTTTTATATCTTCTACAGTCCCATTCCAGTCAGCTGTTGACAGCTATTTTTTTCACTTACTTGAATCCTAAAATCTCTTTTAAGAGGAAATTCACACGTAAAGGGAAAATGTGGCTTAAGAAACAAGAGGAATGCTTGCAAATTAACTAACCAAGACTTATGGTCATAGCTTTCTTGTTACGAAGAAACAGGAGAAATGTGAACTCTCCTCTCACTCTCCCTGTGATTTTCAGTTCACATCTGGACTTTTAGCTACTGCCCGAATGAGCAAGGAGTCATATACATTACAGGGGGATACAGCAGAGCAATGAGTTGATGATCATGTGGAACAGCTTTCCTTACCATTAGCTTTGTGCTGGATCAAGTATTGGCCTTTAAAGAACTTGCACGTTGAATTATCTCCTTTACAAACTCCACAAGCATCCAATACAGCTTTGGAACCAAGTTCATGATCACACCCTACTTGCTGCAACCAAAAGGCACAAGTGAAGGACTCAGACATAAGGGAATTTGAAGAAACAGCTGAATTTTCCATAAAGGAGTGAACTGCCCACTTAAAAAAATAGACATTGGGATTGTAAGAAACTTAATTTTATCTTACTTCACATATTCCATCAATGCAAACATCATATTTATTTGGAGAACACAGAGTTCCATCCTTCACTTTGCTGGACATTGCAAAGAAAAAGTCAAAGTCTTCAGCTGTGCAGTACAATTTACATCTATCTTCCTCTGGGAAAAAACAACCCAAAAAACAAGACAAGAAAGTATTAGCAGACCTGCAGCACCATTTGGTTTTTAAAAAAAAAAAAAAACAAAAAAACCAAAAAAGGCATTTGGCTATTGTTTCTTCCTGCATCCTAGATGAATGCAGGAAGCTACAAGGATTAATTGTGTGTGGTGACATATTAGGACCCCAAGATGGGCAGAAATAACTTACATTATGCTATTTTAAAAGAACCTGTGGGTTTCACTCTCCACAAATGGAATCAAGAATTCAAACCAGTGTGACAACAGGCACATTGCATTAGGTCTGCTGATGTGGCCCTGATTTCAGTTCCACTGGTTCACAGTTGAAATTTTTTTTTTTTATTTAAGAGAAATGGAAGATTGTAATAATTTAATTTTTAGTTAAAATTTGAAAAAGATATAAGATGGCACAAATGATCAGTTCAGTTGAAAGCTAGGACTGGGGCCAGATTTTGCCCTAAAAAAAAGTGCTTTTCCTCTAAAAAATCCCAACCATTGTCAATCAAATTTCTTCTTATACATGGGTGGTAGCTTACACTTATAAAGGGCTGATTGATTCTGCATAGCTAAAAAGAGTCATACAATTGTAAATATTGTCACAACTGCCAAAATACACAATTTTAATACAAATAGTAAGTGCAACAAATAAAACGGTGTAACAAAATTTTGAAGAACATGAAATTGGATTCAGAATAGTATCCTTTTATTCTTAAATGAGCAGCTGGATTTTCAATAGCACTTTCTACAGAGGCAAGGCATCTGCAGCAATTTTGAAAACCAGATCCTGTTTTCAGGACTATAAATGTAGATCTTGGGGGAGATTTTGAAAAGCAGCTAAGAGAGTAACACAGGCGTTTTCAAGTTCAGAGTCACTTGAGGACATCTTGCTTTTGAAAATCATGCCCTTTGTCCCTAATTTTAAGCTCCTATTCCTTTCAGTAAATGCAGCCCCTACCTTTAAAACCAATATAGGCTACCTTAATTTCTGTTAAACAAAATGCATTATGCTCTCTATTGTACAACACCCATTGTTACATGCTGTGAAACTATTTCCTCTTTCCCTGTTCACAATGGCTGTTAGAACATAGATTTCTGAATACCCACGAAAATGTCTGCAAAGTCTTTTGAAGAAAATATAATTGGGCTATGAATGAAAGTTACATGTATGTGTATGTACATATATATATATAATTATACACTTATTATCATCAAAAGCAAATGTGTGCAAGTGCTAAACAAAGCAGCTACAATGTGACATAATCCAGCCACTTTTATTCAAGTAGTAGCAATTGCAGCTCCACATTGTGTTTTCAAACTGCAGAAAATACTTCTTGTATCTGATAAAAATGAATACTGATTCAAAATATTTGCAAAATTTAGATGCGTAAAGTAAAAATAAACTTTGCTTGTACAAAAGACAAATAGTTATTGAGACCTGAACTTTATAAAGATCTCTTAGTAAAAGATGACTTTAAAAAATTTATGCCAGTACATTGTTTGTTTTTCCAATTCTCATGGGACTATACCAGCAGAAAAGTCAAGAGGTTGATTTATTGTTACGTTTCGAAATCTGAGAACATTCCAAAGGAAGGAAGATTCTGGTAGTGTTCTTCTGGGAGCTCACATTTCCCATGCTGAAAAATCCATGGAAATTGTTTTGTTTTCACACTAACAGATATGTAATATAAAATGAAAGAGAGGGGTAGCAACAGCCAGGGAGTCATGCTAAGGACAAAGGTTTAAATTCCCAACCAAAATGAATTCTGCATGTTCGTACAGGCAGTATCGCACAGGAGGCCGGATTCAACTATGCTAGAAAGCAAACACATCTCCAATAAGCCAACTGAATTTCTATTTGCTTACATCAGGGTGATATTTGCCCAAATAATATGGATGAATTACAGCTTACAGCTTGCTTCCTGCAATCGCCTTTGTCCATCAGAGCTGCGGCATAATTACCTTCCACTTTAGTATATGGCTTCCATTTGTAGTACCATCCCCGGAAAGGTTTGCTGTTGTATTCTGCACACTGCTGGGCACGGAAGTCCAAACTATTGGCTGGACATGGTTGATTATTACAAAGTTGATAAATACGACTGGAACCTTGGCAGAATTTGCCACCATACTGTGGCCTGAAAAAAAAAAGTAAAAAAAAAATTCTTTTGCAAAACCTACTTTTTATGTAATTGGCATGTTACATGTGTATTAACAGAGAAAATGAAAGGACAGGTTGTCTTAGGAGAGGAGTATTTCTTCTACGGGCCATTAATTTTCACTGTTCCTAAACCCAAGCAGAGCAGTTGCCATGAATTATCTACTTGGATCACTGCAAACTCAGCAAAGATGCAACCATCTAGAGGTGAGTCATGTTCTCACTAATTTAAATTTATAGGGCTATTTTATATTGGCTGGTTTCAATCTTGTTATATAGCTATTTTTACTCTGCTGTAACCCAGGAATGAACATGTGCAAAGAATTACCTATCACAATAAGAGTTAATAAAGGATAACATAACACTGATCAAACATAAACAGAATGAATAATTACATTTGGTTGTTCATTTGTTTTGTAAATCATTTTGAAAAAAATGTGCTTTAAAACAGTCAAAGGAAACAAGGACTCTGCACAGTTGCCCTGCTTTAGGAAAACACTGGAATTCACAGAGAACTTTAAACATGTCACATCCACTTCAGCAAACTTTAGCTGGGCATTTCCCTTAATTTGAATGAAAATAGCATATTCTATTACTTTGCTAGTATCTTCTGTTATCAGAATCATAGTTTTTAACTATTTAGTCTATGCACATGACTGTAAGAAATGCAAAATGTAAGACTTGCTCTTTCTAAAGTGACTGAGAGGTCTCACAAGCTGCTGAGAAATGTATTCACTTTTGTATTCCTTATGGATATACACAGGAATTCACTGGTGTTATTTTTGCAGTTTCACAATGCTCAGATATACATCTGCAAGTACTGAACCAAATCTTCACCAAATTCTACAATCTGTTTGTCTTATTATACAATTTCTTGCGTCAAGCAAAAAGAAATGTAAAAATGCACATATTTATATAATGCTTCTTAAAAATTAGGGAACATACATGCTTGGAAGACAAACTATGACCTTTCAGTGGACATTTTGCCCATTTACACACACATTCAGGAAAAAGTCAGACTAATATAAAAGATACTGAATAATAATAACAAATTATTAATAATAATTATTATTAATAATAATTGTATTAAAAATACAGTTGCAAAAAGTATGATTTGAGTTGTTTGTTTAAATCCCTACACACTATGTTATAATTATTCCCCATATCAAGTATCCCGTGGAACTTCTCTTGACATGCATCTGACTAGCGGAACATGGAGACAGCCTGGTGCAACATGGATGAGTAAATCCAGGTGCTTTTTCTGTTTGCTTTATTACAAATTTTAACCCTCATATGTGCTAGTCTCTAACCAAGTTGGGGCTTGGGTTTTATGTTTTGAATCAGCTTTGAATGTACATAATACCTGGCTTTTCCAGGATTCTGGGCTACAAAACAATCATTCAAAGGAAGAGGTGGAAACCCACCTGTTCCTCTATTTAAAACTGGGTTAAAGCACCAGCAAAATGTGTTGTGGAAACAAAACAACTTCCAGTGACTTTTCTTGAGGTCATCCACTAGCTACCCCGACACCGGGTATAATGGCAAAGGTCTTAAAACGAAGTCAGCTTTTCTGTCCTAGTAGGTGGCAATTCAGTTTGTGACAGGCAGGGAGGATATGTAACATCAGTAAAGTCAAGGAGTATTTATGTTGACTTTGTGCAATTGGTGAGAGATTTGAGTTAAGGCAGCCAAACTGCTGGGTCCTTACTCAATTCTCTACAGACTTCCTTTACAGCTTCAGCACATGTATGATTTTTTACCTCCTCCAGCCCCAGAAAGCAAATCTGCTTTAGCATAAGGAAAAGAAGCAACCTCCTTCCAAGTAAATTCCACCAAACAAGCAATATAATAGAATTATTTATGGCTAGATCGTGATTTCTAGCCACAGTCTTGCCTTTGAGGATGGTATAAAATTCCACCAAACTAAGGGAGCACTGAAAGAGGCATTTTGTTTCCCAGCTCTGTTAAGACATTTTAATATTGCAGTACACTCCCATTACTGAAACTGTTGGCCAGAGAATTATGGAAACTTCCCCACCTTCGATTTTTACCAACAAGATGTCAGTAAGAGTTAGGTAATCTACAGGCAACTAGAACCAGATCTGCAAAACCTAATTTCTGAGAAAATACTATTATCTACACTGACAAAATCACGCTTTTATTGGTGATGTTTATACCACCAGTATATTTTGGTTTGACTGCCTACAGAAGCTCTGTTAGTACAACTGTGCTTACAAAGGAATGCTCGCACAGAGGGTATTCCAGTATTTCTATAGTGGTACAGTGGTCCTAATACAGATATAGCCTAAACTTTTCATCCATCTTTGTACCTTCCCAGCATTGGCATGTAGAGGTAAAGATACCTGCGTGAATAGATGCTGTTAGGGCTGAGGCCTTGCTGAGGATAATTACAGAAGTGAGAAACTCGGTGAGAAAGGCCAGCAAAAAAACAGTCTCCGAAGAATGATTTTTAAAAGGAGTGTAAATTCAAAGATGTAAATATTCCACTTCATATAAGACTCAAATATTAAAATGCTACAAGAGTAGCTTAAATTAATTTTGCAGTACGCTTTTAAGAATAGACTTAATGCACAATGGAAGTAAAATGGATATTCACTGCAAAGCAACAGAGTGAGAAATCCTGCAATTAATCTGATCAAGGAAAGTATTTTATGCATTACAAAGGAAATAAAACTCTGAAATTCTGGACTCCTATTTTGTCATGTTTTATAATTGTTTAAATTCAAGTGAGAACACTTCTGCTCATATTATGATAGTATCACAAAGGTAGACTATTTTATTCTGCATGAATTTGAAAGGTCTACAAGGTCTTTCACAGTCTTCCATTTTAATTAGTATTTTAAATGGCATCATTACTTTGCACCAGTTTACATCTGCATTGTCTGTAATCACTGTTACAGATGTTGTACACAAAAGATTAAAAAGACACGTTCAAGCAATTTTGTTTCAGTTTTTTGATTGCACACATGCCTAAATCTCCATTCTACTCTTGCCGAACAATGCACTATTGTGAAGTGGGCAGGATGCAGTCCCACAGATATGATTTAGGTATTAATTTAAATCTCTCGGGCAGTCTTCAGGTTCTTTCCAGCTAAACTATTAAATTATGTAATCTATTTCTATCTTGGAAAAGTACCTCAATTGTAAAATGTTGTGATGTATGAAAACCAGATCCATGAAATCACACCATGACAATTTACAGAACTGTAATGATTTTAGCAAATCTGCATAGTTCTGTGCTCTGCAGATGACCTCCATAGGTGTTTGTTGGTATGAATTTGTACATAACTCTGGTGGTAATTCAGAAGCCATACCCAGAGCTGCCTGGGTGTGGTCACAAGACCTGTCTTAAAATTGTCAAGAGAAAGGAAATTGAATTGGTTGGATATTATTTGCAAGAGGACAATTTCACATACAAACACAAGTAATGAGATTTTCATAAGCAGCAGCCTGAATTTGTGTTCTTCACCTGCCTCTAAGCTCCTAATAGGATGCATCACCTTTAAAATCATTGGAAACGTAGAAATCTCCCTCAATGTTCATAAGAAGTCAGTTGCTTTGAGAAATTTGAAAACCTTATTTTAAAGTCCAGTCAGTTCTTCAGAGATCCACACCCCATATCCTAATCTCTTAGAGAAATAGATGTTATTCTTTGTCATTCACAAAATTTTGCTGTCCAAAAATGTCTATCAAGCTTTTGAACAAAATAAACATTAGGTCCTACACAAATCTGGATTAGGAAAAGTGAAATAAATATAGTACATATGAAATAATATATGTACTGAAATATATAAACATCTGAAATACATTTCAGAAGTTCAAAAACAAAGGAATCATTATTCTTTGTTTATGTGTAGTTATAGAGGTGAACAATGAACAGTGACTTGGTTATAAATCATTCCATGTGGTGTAACACTGAAAATGGATAGTATCATTTTTCTAATGATTCCACATTTATACAAAAATGCTGTGATGGGAAATACAGCTACCTGGATACTTGTACACTGTTGTGTGGATGGCTTATTTATAGTCCTGTCATTTCATCACTCTGACTCTGAGAGAGATTTATAGTATCTTCTCTTTGCTCTAACTGAATTATCACTAATATAATAAAATCAAATTTAGTATAAACACGATCCCTTTCTGGTATCAAGTCTTGGTTACATCAAGTCTCGCATCAATGCTTACTCTGAATGCAAGTTTTAAATATGTAACGCTGCAGTAAAAGACACCCTTGATGTTGAAGAGCTTCTATTTGAAGACCATTTGAAATCATTACCAGTTATAATAGTGCACCAAACTGAAACATTTCAATTACTGGACATTATTCTGTCACACAGGGAGAGCAAGGGAAGGCTTATGAATAAATGCAAAGGACAATGTGCATACATACAAGCTTAGCAGGCAAAACAGGGACCAGAGTAGAAAGACCAAAATATATATATGACATGCAATTGAAACCCTGCATTCTCTTGCTAAATCGTTTAATAAAGGAAACTATCCAAGTCATTTTATTTATCAAAATACACTGAGAAACAACAGAAAAGGTTGAGAAAATGCTCTGCTATGGATCTGCAAAAATTGGCTTGACTGAATGTGGGTAATAAAGACTATTTTAACTAACTCACATTTTCCTATAACATAGTATATGAAGCGTGGATATTATTACTGCAGCACTGTATAGTAGGTGCGAGGCTTCTTTAGAGCCTCATATAAACTGTGTCATATTTTCTCTGTTTTTTATTACTGCAGTTTAAATGTTGTTTTTATTGTGTGCAATGAAGAATACACGTGTCTATGCTTGTTAAAGTTGTGTATGAAATAAAACAGTGAAATCCTTTTTCCTTCTAAGCTGAAGCAAATTGAGTACTTGGGAAAGACGCCGGTCAGGTAACACTTTACCTCTACTTTGAAATAGTATTGTAAGGAATAGCAGTATTTACAGTGATAAGCCATTCACTAGAGGAAAATACCAGAAATGTTTCATAAGTTAGCATACAATTCTGGGGTTCAGCAACTTTATTCTGACCTGTGAAACAGATAAGAATGCAAAAAACCTGACAGACCTACAAAGACATTTGTCTACAACCACTTTGATATCGACTTTAAACATTTTCGTTTTATTATCCTGGATAATATGATCTCATCATAAGTCTTAATAGCTTTTAAGACATTTTTCCCTTGCTCTTAAATTATTAGGTGTGAATATGTTTGTGTGGCCTTTGGTTACTTCTGCATGTATTTGATAAACTGTAGTGTCACAAAATAAATTGCAAAAGTTGGGCTGTAGATGTTCTAGTACTCTAGCAGTCTTCAGACAGCCACTACTTTCTAGTATCAGGACATATTTCTGTCCTTCAGCTACTGACTGGTCATACTGGACATGAAAGAAAGGTCTTAGAAATATTTTCACACACACTATTTCTCTCCAGAGGTGGACTCTTTGTTGTTGTTGTTGTTCTAAAAACTTAGGTAGTTAGTATAAAAATAATACCTTTTCATATCTATGTCTTACTTTGGATTATTGCAGTGTCTTTCTTGATATGTGACCCCGCCTCCACAAGTGCGAGTACACTCTGACCACTCAGACCAGGCAGACCATTGGCCATTTACAGGCTTGGGTCCATGATCACCGTATTTGACACACTGTCCTCTTCGACACCACTGCCAAAAGAATGCCAAAAAATATCCCATCAGAGTTAGCGGTACCTAGTAGATGCAAAAAAGAAAAAAATCCACATTTAAAGCTCCAGTGCTTAACCCTGATAAACATGATGTCACCCATTGAACTCAATGAGACAGCTGACAGGACAAGGACTCTGAAGTAGGACATTGACCCACACAATGGTATAGAGAAGCAATGTCCTAAAATTTCTCTGAGTTCTGACTTGAAGATCTCCGAGGTACAAATTTTCAAAACTGTTCTCTTGGAGAGTATCTTTTTGGCTTACTCTTCCCCAAAAAATCCATGTTAATTTATGGTCCTCTGCTGTCAGAATCTCAAAACTTCCCATGTAATTTAAAAATAGCCTGCTAAAATCCTGCTAAAATTTCTCCCTTTTGTCATTCAATTTTGAAATATTGCACAAAGAGAAAAAGTGAAATTGAACATTTGTCAGTAACAATATTCTACTGGAAGAAACATTACAGCAAAAGAAAATATTCTGGGTGACTACAGATGAGTGTAAATTAGAAAGTTCAACTAAAACAAATCACCATGCTCTTTTAGTAGTGATCACTGATGATAATATGCATGATGGCCTTAGTCTGTATAGCAAATATTATGGCTTAAGGAATGTTTATATCAGAGTGGAATCTGAAACCTTCATCTAACTTCTGCTATAATTAATGGTTTTTCTTACTGATTCAGATTTGCCAGATATATCTTACTCCATAGCTCAGTGGGAAAGGCATCACTCCCTACCATCAGACAGGTGCCACCATGAGGACCAGTCCTGACTATGTATCACAACACAATCTTTTACAGAGCAATGTGGAAGTCTGTGCCAGCAAACCTGGAGGGATCTGGATAAAACTGGTTTTGACAGGAGCTGGTATTTGACCCAATACACTCTAAAAACACATTAGAATTACTTTGTCCTGTTTATAAAACAACTTACCATACTTATACCACAAGCTGTTCCTTCTGCTGCCGGCATGAACTTTGTCTCGCACCTATGACCCACTTTGTGACACCAGAGAGATTTGCATATATCCTGAAAAGAAAAAAGTACTGACTATAGTACTCAACTCCCACTATTTCCTAGTGTTTAGAAAGGGTAACAAATGATACATGCCTTTGCTACCTTAAAAGCTATACAAATAGCTGAATTTTCTGAATTTAGAAAATCCAGGGTTTAAGATTCATAGCAGCCATATCCTGTATATTCCCTTCTTGTTTATGCACCATTTCACTATGTATTTTTTAAAACTATTTTGAGTGTGGGACTATAACAGAACACAAACTGTGTTAAAAAGTTCAAGGCTAAAATTTCATCAAGTCTACAGTGACTATAATACTGTGAAGAGACTAGATTTTCTAAAACACTGGAGATGTCTGGAAATATAGTCTCTTCACAGTGCTGTTCACTCTCTCTTCTTTGTTTATTAGCTGTAGAAGAAACACAGTTGCCATCACCTGGTAAATGTGGTTAGTATAAAATAAACCAAAATACTCCAGGATAATAACAGAAGTAAAAGAAATTACAATACTTCTTTTCAGAATGAGCACTGCAGATTATTTAATAAAATGCCTTCTCTGAAGAGATCAGCAAGGAGTGTGTGTAGCAGTCACTAAAATAACAAGTTAATCTAAATGAATCCTTCATCACAATGTCAAGAGCATAAGTTATGTTTTTACTGTTCTAAAATAACCCTATAGATCTTTTCCAGACATTGCTGTCAATGCATGAGTAAAACAAAACACAAGAAACTGAGTCGTCCTTACCCCACACCCCAGGCAAGTTTTGATCAGAACTCTAGTGCCTGCTAATTTCCCTTAGTAGGGAAGGGCTCATGAGTCTTATGCATTCAACTGAACTCCTGATGGCTCCTGGAAAGGACACATTTCCTTCCGAAACTGCCCTGGGACTGTGATATTTCTCAAAAGAGGCCAGTACCTTCAAAGCAAATTGTCAAACAAGATAAAGTACAGAAATAGCCCAAGCCTCTGAAGAACACTGTATTACTTGTATTTGTTTACTGTACTGCAGTTCTCTAATGTAATCTTAATTTTTCAGAAGTATATCAGTAGGTACCTTTACAAAGCTGAGGTTGCACAGTTTTGCTTTCATTCCAAATTGCCATTTGCACTGGGTATCAGCATCATAGATCTGCCCTGGCAGTTTGTCAGGGTATTTATACTGTCCTGTTTGCTTAGGTTCATCAACCAGGCAGGCAGCTTGAGCTGTACTATAATGAGAATGTATATTAGTCATAACTATGATCTTTATATCAAAATATTTTAATTTGCTACAGACCAGCAAAAACACATAATAGGGTATATAGTACTTTTAACTAGCTTTAGAGGTATGCACTGAAATGAGAATATCTGCTTGCAGGAGCCAAAAGATCTTGACATCTTCTTGGTAGCCTGACCTGCAAAGTTTTAAGGAAGCAGGAATTTCCAGGCTTTGGGACTGTTGTGACAACAAGAAGGAATGATGTCAAATTCTTTTCCTCCCTTTATTCCTGTGTAACCAAGAGCAAGGTGATCTAGTCTGTTTTTTTTCCCTTAAATGGATTCCCAAAATCAGGAATCAACAGAATCACAGGCACAGTGTCATTTCAGCATTTGCATTGTGTGGATTGACAAACAGAAGACTGCTGCAGCTTGTGGGCTTTGGGTTGGCCGTGTCCAGCTTAAGAGCAAAAGTACCCTATGGTCTACTTTTTTCTCCTTTATATATGCTTGAGAACTCATGTATACAGAAGGTCGCCCTATGCTGGATTTATCTTCCAAGCGTAAGTCTCTTGGACCATACTGCATGTTGGAGGGCCTATGTGACTTTTTTAGTTGTGTACTTAGAATATGTTGCATCATTGCAGCAGAAAAAAACAACCAGAACTCTGTCACCTTTCCTGGCTTCCTCTCTAAGATACTAACTTGGAATTCAAAGATCAGATCCACAGAACTATCTAGGTACTTGATTCTCACTCTAAGGAATTAACATCTAAAATACCTGTATTGGATCTGGGTCTTAGTATCGCTTACGCAATTTTTAGTACTCATGTATAGTTTACCCATGTACAACAAACAAAATAAAAGGAAAGTTGTACAGGAAAGGATAGCTATTCTGATGACATTAAGCATGGACAAAACCAGTTCCTTTAAAAGCATCACTGAGTAATGCCAACATGCTGGAGAAGTAATTGGCATCTTTCTTTTTTTCCCTTCCCCCCCGCCCCGAAACAGTATGCAAAAATTGTAAAATGTCCTTATTCATGACATGAGCTAGATCAAGAGAGAAACTCCAGTGAGAAAGGCTACTAATGTTAATTTACATTTTGTAATGACTTTGGTACCACTGTGTCTGCCCTCCTTTGTGTTCACTTGCCACTAATTCTCTAACAAACCTAGCTGCTGACAGGAATGCCTGGGAAAGAATGATATGCCAGGCATTACTGCAGGATATTCATGGAGGGTGAAATTCATTCTTTTGAAATGAGGCAGGACAAAAACACTTATACATCGTACCACCTATACACTTCATACATGGGTTTGAGCACATTTTAAAAGAGGTGAATTTCACACTTAAGTAATTTTTATGTCTGTTCAAGAGTTCAAGCCCAATTACTAAAGATACATTCCCTGGCACTGGCCCAGATTTACATCTGACCTACCTGAGAAATTTGTTGAGATACTGCCTGCTGCATACGGACCAAGAAAACACTCCATTGTTTCCTGTGAGTGTGGGAGACATAATATTACCCTCAGCTTTTCTACAAGGATTTCCTTCTCCATCATGAATCATACCAAAGCTGAAAAGAGAACCAGGTGTGAGAGTGAAAATCCAGATAATCAGAAGCAAGACACAAATTGGGGCAGAAGAAACACTTTCTGGGTACAAGTTCTATGCTTGAACTCCACAGGGAATGTGGAATTCATCCCTTTCATTCCAAAGGGATGAAAACATATGCAGGACACAAATGAATATTAGTATGAAACAAGCCCCAATTAATAGCATTCAAATTTTATTGTCATCATACACTTGTCTGATGAGAAAAAGATAGTCAAGTTTCAAGGAAGACCCATACTGGTGATGCACAGGAGCTCTGCAATGTGATGAGACACTGGCACATAAGTACCAGAGCTGCAGACTGTGTCAGAAGTTTTACAGTTTAACCATTCCTCTTTCCTGAAGGAGAAATGTTTTGTGGTGAGATGGATAGAAGGAAGTAGTGGATCTTATGTTCAGTCACACTTGTACTTGCCTATAAATCTATATCAGTTTAAAACATGCGTGCAGTCTGAGCTTTTGTTTGCTTAGTGATAATGCTTGTTAACATGAATGGAGCGGAGATCAGAACCCAAGGAAATGTCCGAGTTACACAGCTGTAAGAATAGAACATTCCTAATAGGAGGGAAGAACTACATAGCTGCATTCAGTCTGTAGCAAAAGAAGTGGGATTGAATGTATAGCATACAAGGTATGGATATAAAAATATGATTCTTTTTCTAATTTTGGTCACTAACTTGCTAAATTACCTCAGGCAAATCACTTTCTTTTCCTCGCCTTTGTTATACACTGTCACTTAACTTGTCTAGACTGTAACCTCTTTTAGTGGGAATACTGTGTCTTATTGGGTGCTTTGCTCAGTCTGCAGCATTAGGAGGCCCTGCTTCCACTAGGAGAGGTGTTAGGTTAATATAAAGAATAATAAGCAATAATAAAAACCATGTTAAAAATTATAAATGATGTGGAGCTTATGGTTATAATAAAGCTAATTTTCAGGTTTTTTCCTTTCACTGTTTTATATTTACTCACTGTAAAGGACATCTGTGAATTTCAATGTATTTTGAATAGAAATTTCATAATTTGTTACTTCAACATTGTAGTACATTGGTGACTTTATGAATGTAATCTCTGCATGTGCAGGGAATATCTAATTTACTGGACTTGATCCTCTACTGTTATAAATCATTGCAGGCTCATCAGAATTACTGTATGTGTTGCCACCAGCTGACACTCCAAACTTTCTAAAATATATGGCTCCTTCTATAAATGGACAAAAAAAGTCCCAACTGACCTAGATTTCAGAATCCTTTATAAAATACTAGCTTTGTTCACATGCATTGCAGTCAAAGAATCCACAGTTCATATACCCACTGTCACAATGGGCTCTGCACTCTCAAAGGAACTGTTAAGCTTTCAGAACACAAAGTACTTAAAGGAAACCATCAATATGTATAACAACTGAAGCTACTCAGTGGATCAGAGTGTGATATATATGGTATACAATGTTCTCCTACTATGAAATCCTTAGGTTAATATATTCACAGTGGACCTCAGCACTTCCATAGCTGTCACAGGTCTTTTTTCCTCCTGGAACCTCTGTATCACAGACAGTGAGTTCTGTTGTCTTACATCATATACTAGGTAGTCTCAGGAACATAAACACGAACAAATAATAAAGACATTTTGTATCTGGGGTAGATTTCTTCCAGGAGATAAGATGCATTTTGTTAGACAGGAGTATGGAAGTATACCAAAGACAGGCTGAATAATATGAGAATCAAAGGCAGTGGTGAAAAAGAAAAAAACCCCCCAACATTAAAACATTTCCCAGCATAATCTCTCAAAATAAATAAGAAAATTAACAGGAAGGAAGGACATTAAGAGACTAAAGGGGATAATTATTGAAAAAATAAGCTATAGGCCTGATTCTTTCCTAATATTGATCGAAGGGCATTAAAAATGTACTGAGGTCAGTGAAATTGCACTAGTGTGACAGGAGGATGAAACAATACATATTTGACATATTTGGTCCAATTGAAAGCTTTGGCAGAGTTCCCACAGGCTTCACTGGTAGCTGGATTGTTCTTTAATTCCTTGTTTCCCTTCAGATGTATAGAAACCTGTGAAAGGCTCATTCATGGAGACATTAGGTCATAGTATATACTGTAGGGCACATTTGTACAATGAAAACTAAATAGTCCTGATTCAGTCATGCAGAATTGGAAGGCTTGACCAAACAGCAGAATACAGTAGCACTGATTTTCAAAGATATTCTGTGCAGTAATGTTGCTGCACAAAATAAAGAACCTATGCCCATGTTTTACTTGAGCCTTGATTTCAGGTACCACAGTACCACATAGAGAAACTGTGCTTCTGTACTGCCAGTGGTTATACAGACCCCAGCTTGAGCTGTGTTAAAACTGAAAATCAAACCATGCAAGAAGTTGTGAAAAAGTAATTCAAAATCATTTGGGAAAAAAACAGGACAGCAAAACCTAATAATTTTCTTTAGTTTTAATCCAACAATTCAGAGAATAGCTGAAGCTCCGTGGAAGATTATTACTGATTTTGTTTGAGAGACAGCAGGTTTTTAAAAAAATTACAGTCATGTTACCACAGAAATCCAATGGAAATCCAAGATATAGATACAGAAAGGCAGAAACCTCCACAAAGGTCGTTTTTAGCCAAATCACTCATTAAATAGGTACAGAGAACAAAGAAGGACAGGTTGAATGAAATGAGTGGCTCCCAGATCCTATGAAACACCATGTCTTCTGGGAAAGGGACCTCTAAGAGACTCACAGAGATCACTTCTCCATACTGTAAGCTGCAGTGTCTCTTCTCTTTTTGGAGCAACTATACTGATACTAGAAGAAATTTGTCTACCAGAACATGGTAGCAGTGGGGAAGCTTGTAGATTATTGTTGTCAGATTTTACTGTTTGTTCTGGTTATCACCTGGAATATATAAAATGTCAAAAAATAAAAAATAAAAGGAAAGCACCCTCGGCAGCTGATTCACCATTTCACGCTAAAGGACACACCTCTGAGTGAAGAGTATTGACTGTGGCCTAAAATTGCCTATAGCTTCCCGTCAAATTAGAAAAAGTTGTGAGATACTTGCATGAGAATAAGATCACAGAATCATAGAATGGTTTGGGTTGGAAGGGATCTTAAAGACCATCTAGTTCCAACCCCCCTGCCATGGGCAGGAACACTCTCCACTAGACCAGGTTGCCCAAAGCCCCATCCAACCTGGCCTTGAACACTGCCAGGGATGGGGCAGCCACAACCTCTCTGGGCAACCTGTTCCAGTGCCTCACTACCCTCAACAGTGAAGAATTTCTTCCTAATATCTAATCTAAATCTCCCGTCCTTCAGCTTAAGGCCATTCCCCCTTGTCCTATCACTCCATGCCCTTGTAAACAGTCCCCCTCCAGCTTCTTGTAGGCCCCTTGAGGCAGTGGAAGGCTGCTAGAAGGTCTCCCTGGAGCGTTCTCTTCTCCAGGCTGAACAATCCCAACTCTCTCAGCCTGTCCCTCCACCTATGGCAGCAAAATCGATCAAAATCTCAGTGATTATTTTTATGATTGCTCAAGAGATGATATTTAATAAGACCAAATGGATGCTCTGTATGATCTAACCATTATATAGCTCTCTATAAATGATCCATATTTAACTGATTTATATTAACTGATGCTATGTTTCTATTCACTCACATATTTATTTATAGAAGCAGCATGTAAGATTCATGAAAAATAACTTACTTGTGTCCAGATTCATGAGCAATTGTGAAAGCCAGTCCTAGACCTGTGTCTTCATTAATGGTGCAACTACGGTATTTGCTGCACATGCCACTGATAGGTGCAAATCCTGAAGGAAGGAAGCAGTAGAATAGCTTGTTCCTCTATAGAATTTCAATACATATATCATCTGCACTGGTCCTAATAAGGCAGTCTGTTGTGGTGTATGAAGATGGTTGTCTACTTCATCAGGTTTATCATGGAAGAATTACAGCAGACTTTTATTTGACAATAAAGGGACTCCTATATAAGAAGTATATGCAAATCAAACCTAACCTCCCAAAATACACTTTACTTGTAAAGATTATTCTTTCCCCCTCATGCCTTTACTGTTTCCAAATTAGGGATGAATCCCATTCAAAAAGGACAAGTAGTCACCAAAAATAAATAAAATCAGAGTGGCTCAGAAATATTCTCAAAATCAAAAATATTCCTTGAAAAGATGACAATCCAAAAGGATGTCTTCAGATAGCTTTTTCTAGGGCAATGATACTAGTAATATTCTTTTTCTTCTAGGTACCTCAAAAACAAATATGTAAAAATAATACTGTTCTTTACTCTTCAAGAAGGCTACCATTATGTGCAAAAATGTTTTATTTTAAAACATCTCAATCTCTCAAAATCAAGATGATTCTGTTGACGCCCATGAAATTCTGTGTTTTCGTATCATACCTAAAGTATCACAGGGCTCATTTTTCCAAGAGCAGATATCAAAACCTGTAAGCAAGATGGCATGGTCATGGCGCTTTCCGTTCTTCCCAACCAGAGCAGATTGCCATTGACAAAAGCTGTTCAGTGACTGGTCAGCATGGTGGTTAATCAGTAATCCACCCTGTAGATATTTCACATACACAGAAATAAGGTGCTTCCATCAGTACTTGAGAAAGGCGATTGAAAGAATAAGAATTGGTTAGGGAAAAGGGAATTAGTTTTGCATATTTGTTCTACATAAACTTATGTATTCCCACAATAACTGCCTGTGATGACCAATTCAGTTGATGAGTGAATCTATTACAGCTGTAAAACAAAACTGCACCTCTTGCCAGACACATAGGCATTTTCAAAGTCAGTGGTTGGAATTACAGTGTACAAATATATTTGATTCCTGATAAAGCTGAACACTAAACAATTTTCAACCTTGTGATTAAAATGTTTGGATAATTCTGTGGAGAAAAAGTATTATCCAAGTAGATCAACCCATTACAAATTTTTCATGAAAAGAGATTTTGTCTTCTTTTGTCTCAGCATCCTCGCCAAAAGAATTGGCTCCACTCCCACCTTTTGTTACATGCTATCTTCAGCTTGGGACTTTTGACTCCTTCCCTCTTCTGACCATCACATCCTGGCAAGTCCAGTTCAAAATATTTTTATTTATTTAAATATTTCTTAACTAGATATCTGATTCCAGAAATTTCATCCCAAGAAAATGCTGGAAATTGTTAAGTTTTATCTTACTGGAAACATTTCAATGTTTCTAAAGAACATTTACATGAAATGAAGATTTTACTATCAAAAAATGAGAAGAAATGAAATGTAGAAAGTGTGATTTTGGAAGTTTTTGTGAGTTTAATCTTCTTCTCATGCTCTATGTCTTAAGAAACCTCTAGTCTATGTAACGTGGGAACACCCAATGCTCCCTATGAACAGTAGCAAATGAAGTATACCACACAAAAATTCTGACATAACTTACAGGCTCTTGTTCCAAAAGAAGAAGGCTCACAACAATAATGTTTATATCACTTCCAATCGTTCCATCTTTAAACAGACTAGAGACCTGCAACAGTTATTGAAAAGGAAATATCTACATGTACAATATTTTTTAATGGACTAAACATATGTATTGAGTTATTGCATTGGACTTCAATTTTCAATACAAATTAATGGAGTTATCATCTACCTTGTAGGATTAATCCAAAAGACCTTAACCCAGAATAATTATGCCCCAAACCACTACATTTATTCAAAAAACTTGAAAACCTTCTATTGATTTCAATGGGCTTTGTTCTGTCATTGGCCTCCTGGATCAAGCGTAATCAAGTTCAAAGTTAAAAGTTCAAGTTTTGTAGTACGAAAGCCATGAAGGAAAATATATTTCTAGTTAAATTGCATTATTTTTCTCAAAATAAATTTGTGTTTTCTCAAATAAAGTTTTGTTTCAAGGAGACATCAGACAAAACAGACTAAGCTTCATGATACTAAATGCAATGAAAGTTTCAGTTTCAGAGTACCTGCCTTTTTTGTACTTCACAAAGTAAGAAGTATTTTAAAATTTAACATTTTAAGTATTTTCCAATTATTGTTTTTCAACCCTACAGTACTGTTGCCAGAACTGTGATAATCTAGGGATGCATTTTTAAAGAGCTTTTTGACATAAGTAATACATTAGATGCGGCTTGACAAAAGGCTTGTGTAAGGTGTCCCTCCGCTTTGCACTGTTTGTCTAATGGAAGATCCTACTCTGACATAACAATATTCTACAGGGAAACCATATTTTGATTACAGCACATCTTACCATATTCATAACTGTTAAGATGTACGTTGTTACATTTTCCTTGCCATGTTTTTCCAACATTTTTTTATCTGCCACGACAAGGGTTTCAACATTCAGACTTCCATTTTTCTGAATTTTAGCAGATGATCTTTTGAACCTTGCAGAAGTCCCATATTCATCCGAGCGAATGTATGTCTCTTCTGTGGGTGGCTTAGGTGCATCTAAAAGGAAATAAAACTCAGTTTTGGAAAGGGTTCAGATCATCAATGATCAATTTCATCAGAAAATGAAGTATCACAGGTTTAGAGCCTTAGATTATTTTTACAGCATATGATTTAATACTTATGGCTAAGTTCTTGGATATTAATGAAAAAAGACCTGATTCACTCCTGAGGTAAGGATGGCTACAGGAAAAGAAGGACATGGGAGAACCACATTTATATGCATTAAGCAGTTTAAAATAAGGAATTAATCTAATAAAATGGTAGCATCTGTGGTAAAAAATACACACAGAATTTTTAACAGAATATCTACATTTTTCTTGTCCTTTTGATAACTTTCTGAGGTGTTTGGCATGTGCTACTTTACTTACATAGCAGTTGGTAAAAAACTCCTTTCCACAACAGATGTCCACCGTCAGTACAGAAAGCAGACACACATCACAAGTAAGATTCCTGCCAGCCTGCTATTGTGATTGACATTAGCCTTCTACGCGAATTTGCCACAGAGATTATTCCTGCTGGGAACACATTTATTTAGTATAGGGAAATGTCAGGCAACAGCAAGGAGGGCTTCACCACAGGATATGTCCATCCAGCCTGCACACCCCAATGCCAGGGTGCACTTTTTCCCTCTGTGCTTGTGTAGCACAGTCAATGGCACAGTTAGAGAATGGTCTCTACTCCATTTCTTCTGAGAGCCAGAAAATGGGAAAAGAAATCTATATTATACATCTTACAATGCTCCTGTTACTCACAGCTTCTTTTGCATAAACCTACACTGCCTTTGCATCAAGAATTAACTCGAAGGCCACTTCAACATACTATTTGGATAACTATAGGATTTTTTTTGACACAGGATGTAACATGACACAAGTGAGGGAGCCTCAGGTAATTAAAAAATCCTGCCTGTGCCTCATCAGAAAGTTACTCCAATGACAGAGTTGAAACAGACGCTAATTTCTTCCATGCCAAACTGGGAAATCAAAAATACCATAGAATGCACAACAGTGGTCTGCTTTCAAGAACTAAGTCACTCTGAACTATATTTAACATTGCAAGTGACTGTGCTAGTAAGATGTTAAAATGCATCACTCATTATAAACAATTGTCTTTCACAAGCTCAAAGAACTTTTCTCTTCTGGAAGCACGTCAAAACATGAAGACATGCCTCACCCAAGAGTGAAGCGTTCAGTTCAAGGCACATCAGTTTCCATGTACTATTCTGAAGGCAATACAACTTCAACAATTTGACTCATAAATCCCTGAGCAGTGGAGTTTTGCTCTTGAATTAACTTCACTGCTACTAATAAAACCTAAGCAGCAGCAATGTTTGAAGCATGATTTACTAACTACAGTATAGTCAATTCTCATGATCCAAAAACATTTAGATTGTGAAGAAGAGTCTGAAAGATGATTAACTGGCTTCTCTAGTGCTTACAAATTGCCAACATATGAAATTTTAAAAGATGGTGAGTGGGAAAACCTACTTTTCTGACACTAAAAGTGGCAGTGTGCTCTTCCCTCTTACTGTTCAGCAAGCTTGGATTCATTCTTAGGTTAGGATAAATGAACCTTGACTAGGCAGTGTTAATAGCAAAGGACTGCCTTCCGTAAGACTGCACTCTCCACACCTTTGTTCATTCAAGCTGACATTTTCTATTACAGGTGACCAGACTAGATTTTGCTGAAAATTTCAAACTGATATGACTCCAGATCTCAGAACAAGACCAGGAAGACAATGTAAAAACTAAAAATAAAAAAAAGAAAGGAAGAAGAAGCAAAAAATCCCAAAGACTCGTAAAAGGGGTGTTGTCTTTACCAGAGTGGTATGTTTTTCTTCTACATCCTGTATTTGCCCCTACTCAACTAAACGATCACACATGATTTTATTTGTAGGACTGCATTCATTCAGTGAACATGAGATCGACTTGTTCTACATATTAACCAAGGCTGGGTATGGAAATCGGCTGTTATTTTTTAGAACTCCTCCTTCCTTTCTCTCAGAAGGTCACAGGTATGTACTCCATGAAGTGAAAGACTGCAGGATGTCAAAAGAGTTTCATGGTTAAGGTAATTAAATGCAATCTTGCTTAATCAGATTCTAACAGTGCGTCTGACACCGAGTTCCTAAGCAATGGAACTTATACTAAAGTTCCTAAGCAAATCACTTATACTAAACTCATCACTGTTGGATGCTAACTGCATGTTCTTCATTTAACATAAACCCAGCCTGAATATGCTGCTGAGAACTCATAGCTGTAACTGAAATTACTGAATATATAGATACACATATACTATTACAGGAGCATATATTCTGATAAGTATTTTAAAGAAAAAACTCAGTTTATCGATTTGGTACCCAGAAGCAACGGTTATTTTTGACCTCCCCTGTGTCTGTGAGTCCCATTTATAGGACAGGAATAATGATAATATCTTCTCACATCCCAGGAGGTTATGAAAATACAGTGTTCAAAATGCACTCATTTATTATAGAGACAAGCTCCATGTAAAAGCTCAAGAGGACAGGAGTAATTCTGAATTTGGACAAGCAGTCCCCGGGGGTACAGTAAATAAGGTGCAAGACCACAGTAGACAATGCAAATAAAATAAACCACTGTAGAGCTGATGAACTAACTTAGCACCATTACCCTTTGCTCTGAAGCAGGTAGCAGACAAACTAGACGGGAAGGAAAGGGAGTATGTGATGAGGTAGTTTTGAGCTGTATCAGAATCAGCTGTATCAGGTTGAATCAGAGGCTTGTGCATCTGGTCTTTGAGGTCTAGCTTTCAAATCTAGGGAGAAGGATTTTTGAAGGAGTTGTCAATTTTTAATAAGCAGGTTTCAGGCCTCAGTGTCAGCTAGCCACCTTTTCCGCTCCCTCCTTTCTTACTTTCCCTTCTATTTGTTTTTCTCTTTCTTCCCCACACATCTTTTGGAAAAGGAACCTGCTCATTTTTTCAGAAGTCAAGTAGGAAGTGAAGAATGTACCTGGACTGAGACAATGTATTCAATACTGTGTGCAGTCCTGGAGACCCTCATTAAGAAACTCAGCTCAGAAGCAGATCAGCTTTCAAACAGAATCAACTGACTGCTGTAAGTATGGATATAGGGTCCAAGGGGGCTCTAAACTGTTCTGCAATTCGAGGGCCTAATGAAGGACTCAGAATAGACCTTGGCAGGATAATATATTCCAATATGTTTTTTAAGAGGTGGCTCCAAAATCTTATTTAAACAATTTAGATTGGAAGTTCTTTTTGAAGATGTCAGTTGCTGAAAATTTCATTATCAAATGGTGAGCTCTGAAAGACCTCTCAGAAATTAATGATTTGTAAGACTTTTTCTTCATCTTCAAGCCTAAATAGTTATATATCTCCAAACTAACAGACAGTTCAGGGACTTGGCATCCATCACTGTGCAAAAGCAGCAATCTAAAACAGAATTGCTTACTGAAAACTCTGTCAATGTCAAAAAAATCAGGCGAGGGATCTTTTAATCTAGGTTGAGAATAAGAAAACTAAACAGTGATTCTGATGGCTTAATAAAATGGATGATGACATCAATTTAAAGGAATAATCAAGTTTCTCATATCTATTTTGCTTTATAATTAAAAATTATTATGTCTCCATCACAAAGGTGACTATGAACCACACCTTAGAATCACCATTCAGTCTCTAAGAGCCACTATCTCAAACAAGGAGAGAAAGCTTCCTTACATACATTTCTTGCGACGTCCACAAAAATGTTGCTTTTGAAACCTTCCATGGTGGTAACCATTTGCTTGAGCATGATACTTGTGGGAAGTGTGAATCTTGTGATGACCAGAAGAAAAGCATTTGGGATTGGACTCTACTGTGTACCGGTGCACCTTCTCTTCTGCAGTTCGTTTATATAATACATGAGGATGGTGTCCAGCAGGTGATGTGTAGTTGTGCTCCTGTGCTAGCTGCTGAGGTAATGGAGATATAAGGAATTCGATCTTCCGTGTCCTTATCAAACCTGACTGGAAAAAAAACACCACCACAAATTAGAGGAAAGATTGTCAAGGTTCACAGCTGGAACATGCTAGCTCTTAGTGATCTCCCTTCAAAGCCTAGACAGATTGAAATGTGGTCCTCTCAATTACATTTACTCAATGTATCATCTAGATAGTCTTCCCAACTAAAGCATGCATTGTTTCACTTTGGAGATGACCAGGTTCACATTTGGTAACAGAAAAGAATGTTGTGGGACTGGCAGCATAGCACCTTCACACAGTACCATGAATAATTTCATATGCAATATTAATCCATTCTTCACAGTATAGATTTGTTTGTATGTGTGTTTGTGTACAGGATATACTGTCTCACATAAAAAGAAAATGCTTTAGGAAAATGCAACTTCTAATAAATGCAGACATTAGTAAAACAAAATGTTTGAATTAATATTCTTTTTTTTTTCCAAACAAGGTATTACCAGATGGGAATCCCAGGTGGCTCTAAGTAGAAAAGTAAGCACATTATGGTACAACAACACACAGTTGAAGCATCTGAACATTTCAGTGCTATCATTCAGTAATCAACTCCCTGCAATGTAATCAGCACAAAGGCAGTTTAAAACTTATGCCCTCCTACAAGAGAAAACTGATCAGTGAAAGCAAGTATCTATCTGATTGATTGTTTTCCTTCTTGGATCCCTGAAAGACAGAAGTAAGTATGGGAAAACTACTCTGTATTTTTCACATAGTATCCTTGCATAAATGTGCACATGTGATGAAGTGTTTCCAGGATCAGGGCCAGGGAAATGTGGGTGGCACTGAGGAAGTATTTCCATGCAGCTCATTAATCGGTTATGATTTTATTTCATTTCTTGGTTTTGTAAAACATGTTGTAATAAACACTCCTTTTTACCAAGTCAAAACTCAAGAAGTTGTTTCATCAGGTAATTCTATTACATTATATACGTAATACTAGATACAGATTTTTGTTTTGGATCAGTGAGGCTCTACCATGTGCCAACACCCTCCTGCCAAAATTGACATCCCACGAGGACGACATACTCTTATGCTGCAGAAAAATATGTGCAAACAAATGTCAATTGCAAACCATCTCACCCGACATCTTAAGTCCTCCCAGATCATGATTCCACCTCCTTCCTCAAAAAGTATTCTTTGAAAATGCACATATTAGACATGTATCTCCTATTCCCTTCTGAAATGGATGCTTTTCTTTAGCCTAACCTCCTAGGACCAGAATGCCAAGAGTATCAGAGGGAGAACAGTTTGAACGCCTAATGTAAGCATTGTATTTTTTAAGGGTTTCTGGAATTTTCTGCACTTTCAGAACTGTTTCCCATGAGGAAAACTCAACAGAAAATGAAAAGCAAGTGAAAATAGAAAGTTACATATGAAATTTTCACAGCTTTAACTGTTTACTAAGCTAATGCTAAAACTGACTTTCAGTCTATCCAACCAAAAAGATTTATCAGAGATATATAGGTCCTCAACAGTCTATAGTTATACACTATGTCCTTTTCATGGAAATTCACCTTTGTCTTTCCAAATCAAAGGTAGCTTCACAGTACTCCCCAATATAAGCATCTTTCACAGGGGCCTAATAACAGCACTCATAAAATCGTACTGTGATCTTAATTTTAACAATAGAAGAGCTTCCATACTATGAATTGGGAGGCTCTAATTGTCTCCTGAAAAATAATATGAAAACAAACAGATGATATTCTGATTAACAATTTGCCCACTCTCCTTTCTTCAACATGAATTCCGAATTACATATCTCAGCCTATATCTACTTAACATTCTAAATGAAGGTTAAGATTGCCTCTGTCAATAAGAGACAGGCTTTAAATAACTGACAAGAATTTAACTTGCTTGCTCACTGCAGTAAGTTGGCATATTTCAAATGTCAGATCACATTTGGTCATGACAAAGTACTTTCCTGTAGGGAAGAAGACTAATATTTTAATCCTTATGATGTGTGTCATCACATAATTTAAAAGTGGTTCTGAGAGGCAATCTTTATCTACTAGAGTGCACTGATAACTGGTCACTGCTAAATGATTATTTTTTTTTCAGCTGGAAAACAGAAATGTAGTGAATCTGGTTTTTATTTCCCCATTTTAAAGGTTTCCACATCTGAAATTATTCCTGTAGGATTCATTTTGTAAATGATTCAAACCATATGGAACAAAGAGTTTTCTACATTTTCCTGTAAGAAATTGTCCCTGATGTACACCAAGCTTCAGCCCCAAATGTAATTTCTATATTTAACATTATAAGGGTGAGCAAGAAAAAAGCAAACTGAATTCTGGGCCCAGCGCTGCATGTAGTATATTGCTGCACCTTCAAGTAGGCTGTAGCTGACTGAGTGCCTTACAAATGTATTCACTTTCTTCCAGCAGAAATGGCCTTAAATCTCCAGTAAGACTTCTTTCCTTTGGGTTTTATATCAGACACATCCTCCAAATTGAAAAATGTTGTGTGAATGAAAGATACCTTCTTTCTGAGATAACATCTTGTTTTATGAAGTTGTCAAGAAGAAAGGGGAAGTGCCACAGAGCACTCTGGACACTCATTCAATCACAGACCATTTTCCATTTCTTCTAGGTATGGGATAATTTCAAGGATTCATATTAAAATAATCTCTTTGGTAATTCCAAAGTAATGCTGAGAATGCTGACCTGGCTTCTGACAGAGATGCAGGCCTCTGGATGGCTGCAAAGGGGGCAACTGCGCAATAACTGCCAGATATTTTCCTGCAGGTTCTTGAATTTTAGCCTTAAGTAAAGCAAAGCGGCCTATGGCTATGGTCGTGTTGGCTGGAAAACATGCCAGCTGACAAATGCCAGAGGACAGAGGCAGGATACTCGCACAGAATCACCTTTTCTCACTCTACACTGCCAAGCAATTCCAGTTTCTCTAATGCCAGATTTTGGCTAGTCTGTACTCCTGCGCAGTGTAAGTGTTAAAAAAAAAGTGTTTCTGGGAATTTTTTCTACAAATACATGAAAGATCTCTGTGATCACGAGTTAGATGCAATATGTTTATCCAGCTCAAATATTCCAGTAGATGGACAAATACTGTCGAAATTGTCATGGAAATTTATGCATTATGTTTTCCTACTGCCAGCATAGCTTTAAGTATACATGTGATTTCCTTGAACCAGAACTCAGTGATATCTTTCCATTCACTTTGATGGGTTTGGGACCCAACAAGGAGAGGGTCATAAAGGTCAAAACTCCATTTTTATTTCAGATTCTTTGCAATTATAACGCCATGAGAGGAAGCAGGATGACAAAATCTAACATTTTTATTAAGTCTAGACAACACAGCATGAAAAAGACCAGGGACTCCTGTCTATTCCCTCTCTCTCCCACTGTGGCTATCACTAATAATAGCAGTAATTGTGAGAATATGGTGGGAAGGAAAACCCAAGAGATTGCTCAGTTGGAATTTGCTGTTCTCTTGTTCTTCCCTCACAACACATATTTGCTATTCTTCTGTAAGGGATATTCCATGCCATTGGAAAGTAAATGTAAAGACATCTGTTGATCTGTGTGGTTAGCAAATAATTCTGAATCAATAAATTAGAGGAACTTGCAGTTTGTTTGCAGAAAAGTTGAGATAAGAAGGCAACATTCCTCCCACTTGTTATTTGTTACGAAGTGTTTGCTTAGCTCTGGGCTAAAGGAATTTTAAGATCCAATATGCCTTTGTGAAATTCCTCAGTATCAGGGTGTTATCACCAAGGTAAGGCACTCCTGTTTTCTTGGTGTGTTTCAAAAGGAGGATGAATCTCAAAATGAAATTTGGACAAGGGAAATGATAATAAAATATATGCTTCAAGATTTTTTTTATCATAAACTGAAAAATAAGGTGCATTTTTTAAAAATCACTGAAAGTTCCTCTTAGCTACATAAAACCAGGTAAATCTTCCACTGATTTTAGACCCACATGGAATGGTTTTGAGAGTCACTCTCTAACATATCTGTTTCTAACAGGTCTCATTGGCCTCTGACTGGAACAGCACAAAGGCTGCTCCCATTTGTCTGCCCCCCTGTGCTCTTAGACTCAGTAAAGCCTTTGGCAGCTTACTAGCCTGTAAACCTAATTCATTTTGAGGTTTCAGCATCTCCAAAAAACAGGCCCTCCATAAGAAACACAGTGGTGACAGCAAGTGAAGGATTTTCAGAACTGACATTTTTTGCCTATATTTTAACAAAGCTAAGTTCTGAGTTGGTAGACAAACCCTTGCTCTAAACTAGAAGAGCCTTGTGGCTGTGGGTTCTCTGTTTGCATACAAGGGATTTTCATTACATGCTAATTAAATTAAAGCAACAGCTTGGCCATATGCATATTAAAGTTACAGGAGTTTCATAAACCAGATGCAAATAATGAGGTAAGAAGCATAATGAAATGAAATGAAACCGAGAATTAAAACATATAAATAAATGAACTGCAATGTCTCTGCTAAACACAACTGCTTAATACTGACTGACGCAAAGTTAAATTACAGTTTGTATAAAGACAGGAGTATCTCAACTAAATAAAATGTTAAAAAGGTTGCATGTATTGTCTGAGAAATACTACTTACATCCAGAGTGCTTTATTCAGTGTTATGATTATATACATAAAACTAGGTATTAAAAAACCACTGTGTCTTAACTGATAGCAGCTAAAACAATGGCCAAAGAAATCAATGAAGTCTGTACCATTAGATGGGTGTGCATGTACTCAAGATGAAAAAATCTCTCAAAAGGAGGAGTTAAATATAGTTTCACACCCATTAAAATAGTTCCAAATATTCATAAAAAGTTTTAAAAGACTTGACAAAAGGCCAACTGAAATTGGCATAAAGCTTTCCACAGACTTCAGTGGACATCGATCCAAGAGTTCTGTTGTGTTATTTCCCAACTGTCCAGCTCCTAAAAAACACAAATCATTGATTCAAACACATCTTAACAAGAGTTACAGCACGTAAAGTACAGAGACATAAAGTACAGTTTTTAGTTCTACTTAAAACAAATAGAAATGCAAATTAAGAACTTCCTTGAAATATAAAGAAGAACAGATGACCTAAGAACTATAGTTGCTGGTTATTTAAAATTATCTTAGGTCAAAGATGCTTATATATCTAGTATTCATATCACAGTATTGTTGGCACTATTTCATGTCACAGCATATTGGGGTCTTTTCTCACTCACTTTGCAGTGAAAACTCATGAAATCATCTTAGCTACAGTTCATTTTAATCAAAGTCAAACCCTTATTTTCTGCCCTGATGCTCTGTTAAGTCTCTGGCACTTTGGCATCACAAAGGAAACACAGAAGACCTATCTCTGCCACCAAAGAATTCCCTCACTGGAGGGGAGACTCCTCTAGCTCAGATGTGCCACCTGTGGGTTTTGTCTGCCAGACCATTTCCCATACTGGAATAATGCACCTCTTAAAAGCAGAAAGAGGGTATGATGGAGATCCAGAGAACACGGAGCTATTCACACAACTTTCAGCTACCTGACAACAGCCATAAGTTGTCTTTAAGCCCAGACAGGCCTCTAGAATTGGGCAGATGCCAACTTTCAAATACCAACATACTGCACCGTGTGCTAGAAGAAGGGAGAGGTCTCCCCATAACTCCTGTACCACTGCTCAGACTCCCCCACAGACTGATGGGGAGATGAGGCCCTTCCCTCAGGTTTTTTAAGCTGATATCAGTAGTCCCTTCACAAAGTAAAGAAATGACCTTCATGTTTGCGATCAGCCCTCTATTCATTTTGCACATACTCGTGGCAAGCCAGCTCAAGCTAGAAGCAAAGTACCTGCTAAGAGACTGGGTTATTAGTTCAAGCACAGCATAACATCTATGTGTCTACATAGCATTTTGTAACATCTAGTTCATGGCTAGCAGCTTGGAGAACAGTGACAGTGATTTCAGACCCGTTTCACATCCGTTTCAGAGAAACCCATGTGGAGATGGCAGTCCCCTGTGCACGTACCGCAGCCTGACACAAAATCCTGTCAAAACAGCAGGAAAATTGCCAGCTGTTTAGAATGGGGTTTGGGTCAAGCCTGGAAAATGGTATAAAGATATAGTTTTCTCACACATGCCAAGGAACCTCAAGAAGAATAAAGTCCTGTTAAGTTTGCCAACATGCATCTTATGGATTCCTCTTTCCTTCAAACCAAGGATATCCAACCAATACTAGTACAAGGCTGTTCAAAGCAATCCTGTATCATGTAAGCAGTCTAAATGAATTATTGTTTCTATAGAGAACGTGTAATGAAGTAGATTCACCTCTTGGAATGGGTTAAGTTGGTAGTCTGAAAAATATGCAAGCCTATAACCTTACTACAATCCTTCCAAGAATTATAGCCAGCAGTATAGTACAGCCTGACCTGGAATTGTAGATACTCGATATCACTAACTGACTTTTTGAGAGATGGGTTATTGAGCACCTCTCAGGTTAGGGTCAAAATGTCAACATTCTGGAAAATATAATCAAAATGAGCAAACTAAGATGTGAAATTAAGTAGAAAAAATGACAAGCAACATATCTAGCAAAGCAGAAAGAAGGAGCCGAATTGCAGAAGGTGTTGTTGAGCTGAAAGATATCTTTACCCTTGGGAAGCATCATGAGCAAACAGCCAAACCAATGGGAGTAAATCATGGTAATTAAAGAAGTTCATTCCCTCTCCACTATGACCTACAGCCCCTTTTCTGGGTGGTAACAGCAAAGGGGACAGCAGCAGCTAACAGACCTGAGGGGTATTTTGCCTCCAGATGTTGTTTCTGTCCCCCTCAGAAGGGCATTTCACATAGATGCGCCCATGTTACTGAACCACTGGGTAAATTAAACAAGCCTCTGAGACACAGTGACAGGGACATGATCCATGATTCTCTGACAAAGAATGAAAGGTCTGGACCCTAAATCCATACACAGGTTGTGAAATAAATGACTGACTTTTAAAGAGTGTTAAGCACCCAGGAGCTGCCATTGAGCTGAACATTGTCTCTGCAAGCATTTCCAGAGTTCATTTATACCAATTTGGGAAAGAAAATGCTCTGGGAAACTAGTGAGAATGGACTCTCATGAGGTTTCCAATAATACACATGTATTAGTGAAGTCAGAAATCCCATGAGTAAAACTCAGAGCATGTTCATTTTTGATCCTATCCCAAACCAGGCAGTACAAAGGCATGTGAACACACAAAATGAAAGAGAATTTAAGTTAACTAAACTTTTCCCTAGCTTTTATGTTTGCCAAACAAATTCACCCGTCCTTCAGAAAAGTATCAAGTCTGTGCATGGGCAGTTACTGACAGCTACCCTGGAGTCAGGCAAGTACAAATGTAATGTTCTATTGGACTAGGTCCTTGGCTGATGAGCATAACCTCAGCAGACCTTTACTGATTTTCACCAGATTGGAATATCTGGCCCTGTACCACAGCAAATGTTTAGGTTAAGTTAATGGCCTTTATACACACTAAAATATTTTTATTGTGAAAGAAGCATTAGAATCACTGGTTGCCTACTCTGACTTGAGAATTGTACAGTAGATCACATGTTTCTTTAGATTCTAAATGACTCACAAAAATAACTCAATTTATTCTGTTTTCTAACATAATATAGATTTATTCCAAATGTAAAATGTTAAGAGTTCTTACCAATATAGCATTTTATTATCTGAGGATCTCAGCAGAGTATGATGTTTAAATTGCCAGTCTGAGTTAGTCATGAAAGACTACTCTGTTCGGTTGCTCAAAAGAAGTGCTATGCAGAACATTCAGCAATTATTAAAACAAGGTAACAAAATTGCATGTCTTTAATTATTCCTACATGAACAAAGACCGTGTTATCTATGAATAGTGCCTTTGTACTTCTGCAGTTGACTGAACTTGTTTAAAATATCTTTATGGAACCCTCTGTCAACATATGGCAAATAAGGAAATATTCTTATTTGTTCCCTCACTTAAGGTAATTGAACCAGTCACATTGGTATTTAAATGTATTAAATTGGTATTTATTGCAGGGTAATGAGATATACTAGAGCTAACACAAATTTGATTGCTTTGCCACAGATTAAATACTTGCTTGTCAGTACGTGAGCTCCCTCATTTCTCATATTTTGCGTGGTTATTTTTAAAAACAAAAGTAGGCATAATAAATGAACAGAAGAAAAATACTAATGTAAACTACAGCATCATGACACTAACTACACACTAATAATATTTAAGGTAAGTGCCAAACGTTTACCTAGGTGCACTCAAGATCACTTCATTAATGATACTATCAGTATGGCTCTTTAGGTTGCTATAATGGTTCTGGAAAGCAATTAGCTAAAACCAACAGCTCGAATTTAGGTTTGGTAGCTGTACAAGCACTTGGGTATGGTCTGTTTAAGCAAATCCCTGCAACTGTAAGATAAAATCTAGATATTTTATTAGTTATGACAGTTCTGAAATCCATCACAAAGCAAACAGGAAACAGCATGTTTGTTTTATGAATGCATTTATGCTTCACTTTTCCTAAAAAGAGGCAGCCCACTATTTGTCAGTGCTGTCTTACAGTTGATTAGTTACTTATGGTACATCAAGAATAACAGAACAACTGACTTCAGAAGGTAGCAGTCCTCTAATCGAGCATCCCATGTAACTGAGTGCACAGCTTAAGGGAATTCTTAAAGTGTAAGGGGAGGTGTATTTTTTGGAAATTTGAAGCATAGAAAATGCAGCCTTCCCTGTCCTCTCATTCTGTGTGACAGCGCAAAATAAACACACCATTTATGTTTCTCTTAAATGTGACTTCAAGATGCCTAGATCTTTAACAGACCTTTGGATAGGGCAGAATTTCACCCTAAGGATGGTTTGCTATGAGTTATTCAAGCTGCTCGAAGGATTAGGTGCAATGAAATTGTTCTGGCAAGATTCTCCTCCTTTGTGTACAGCTAATCGACTTTATGTGGACCTAATTCAGATGTAAGAATATTCTAGGGAAAGTGCATGCCTCCTTAATGAATCTTCTGCTCCTGTAGTTGTGACAAAAGCAAAACCAGTAAGATTTGGGCATAGCAACACAGAAAATGAACAGCTTAAAACAAAGAACTGATGATAGATAACTAAAATCAGTACTTGGAAATTCTTTTCCATAGGTACTTAGCATTAACAGATGCTTGCTTGAGTGTTTCCAATCAGGAACATTGCTTCCTATCAGACATGCAACTCCAAACATTAAAAGTCATGAATCAGGCCTTGCAGGAAACAACACTATATGAGATTTTAAAAAATAATGCTGAAGGGCTTTGGTGTTTTATCTTCTTTCTGATTTCTTGAAGCACTTTCAACTGAGTTTTTAAGAGTTTTTTTTACCTCTAGTGTACCAGAATCAAACTTAGAGTTTTTTAGTGAAAATGCAGCTTTTCCTGTGATGATGGGACTTTGGCAGCTGGACCCGTCAGAGAACATTTCATATCATAAGTGAGAGCCGCAGACAAGCCTGAAAGACTCCCTCTCCCTTACAAGGTACCCTGTTGAAGTTGCAGCTAAAAGAGAGTGACACTTACCCAATGCACATGGACACTACATAGGGCTAGCTGGTGGTAGACCCTTCACTCTGTTCAGACGTCTTTGCTTCAGTGAGGTACACTGACTGCATCAAATCCCCAAAGCAAATGCTCTAGACAGCAGTGGTTCACTACCCATACCCACTTTTCCCCAGTGAAGATCCTCCAGATAAAAGCTTCAGCCTGGCAGAGCTGATGCAAATGAATTTGAGGGGGCAGAAGATCTGAACCTGTCTGACCTGGAAAAATTTGCATTCAAACAAAATATATCCAGCTCAATTCCCACAGCAATTTTACTTTGCTATGAATAGCTCAGGCAGCTCCAATAACGAGGAGCTCAGGTTACATCTGATTGCCAGCTGTATTGCTTACTAAGAAGTTAGGTCAGTGGTTCCCAACCTTTTAATTTTCCTTATTGGAGTATACATTGCTATGGATTAGTTACATGAGAGAGTGGTCACAAGGAACTCTGTAGGGAGCAGAGTATCAGCTTTGCTGATATTCCACATACACAGACATATACATATGTTAAAATATCTATGTGGGAAGGAGAAAGGGAAAGGAACAAAAGAGCTTAGGCCATTAAGGGAACGGAAAACGAGAAGCAAAGATGGCCCAAGAGTGGGAATGTCAGGCTGGCGCCTGGGTTATCTGTATTAAACTCCCAGTTCTACAGCAATACAGTTTCTCTGTTCCTTATTTCTCAGTTTTATAGGCAGGATTTTGTAATCAACCCCGTAAATGCTCGAGAGACTTGTGAGGACTGACATTTGACCCCAGTTGTGGTGTTCTACTAAAATGCCTCCATCTTTCTCACTACGAGCTGCAGCCCCAGTCTTCAAGATGTCACTCAATAGCTTGAGCTGTGATCCAGTGACCAGTTGCACTAAGCACAGAAGGTCACAGCACAGCTACGTATGTGTCACCTAGCAGGGCTCCATGCTGGCAAGTGCCCCGTTCAAAGACACATTCCTCAAACATGGCCCTGCCCATGATCTGTCCCTTGTCAAATCACTGCCATGTGACAGAAGCTCATGTGTAATCACCTCTTTGAAAAAGGACAGCAGCCTACCTGTGCCTGAATCACTTTTCTTTTTTCCAAGAAATGGCAAAATCAGTAAAACCTTGAATGCCATTCATACTATTCAACCTGAAATACAGGGCAGCATCACCCCAAAGATCCACTGAGTTAAAATAAGACCTCAACATTTTCTCATTTTTTCACAACATTAAGAAACCTGTACAATGGCAACTCTGTGTAACATTTAGATAACCATACAACCCATACAAACATTGTTGGCATCTGGATCTTAGTTTACAATGGGCATTTGAATAAGAAGTGAGTTATTTGCTAAGATAAATGTAGTAACTTATATCTATATTCCATGTCATAAAAAAGCCTCATATTTGTAGGCACCATTTACAGCCATGAAATCTGCCTTCACAGTATTATATTGCAAAGTATAACATGGGTCCAAAGATTCTGTTTTCCTACCTGTAGCCAAATGCTACCAATCAGCAGTGCTCAGACATACTGCACTAATCCCTGTCCCGCTTTAAAACTGTGCACACTCATTTACACTCCTCTCTCCCACACATTAGCCTGTGTTTCTATTTTAAGGGGATGAGGCACAAAGGTGAGCATACTGTAACTGCTCTGCTGGTGTAACTGTACTGAAATCAAAAGCAGGAAACCTGGCTGGATTTGTCCCAGACTAGAAAAGTTTTTAATACTATTACAAATGAAAGTTTGATGAGAAATAATTTTCAGTGAAAATCTAATCTAATTACAGAAATCTCTGTAATAGAAATAACTGTGATGACATGCAAAAACTGCCACAAAGAGCTCCTGGTTTGGTATGAAAAAACCCCATCTGCTATAACTATCTTAAAATGGAAACAGTAATACTACCTTAATATTGGTCCAGATTTTCAGCATGAAGTGATGTAAATCAATTCCTTAACCCAATACATCAATTTACATCTCCTGACATCCTGTCTACTGACAGGGTCAGAGTACAACATACAAGTCTAAACCAGTATTGGAGTGTTAACACAACAGTTCCCAGGAATTCAGATCCGTGTTTGATCTGTACTTACTGAATAGGCCTGCAGAACCAAACTGGTCATGAGAGGTTACACTGATTTTACCATAAGCAGACTGTAGTATAAGCCTGTGAATTATGTGACTGTTTAGCAGGGATGAGTTCTAAGAAAAGTATGAAAGATGGTGTGGGAACATTTACCTACGTCTTTTCTTTGAAGAAACCAGTTCTATTATGCACCTCTGAGAATCAGAAATGAGAACAGAGGACAAAGAAGCAGCTGAGGAGAGGACACAGAGGTTCCCATTTCTACAGAGTCCCACAGAAACTGATACAAGAAGGGAGGCATTTGAGCCTTGTGTCAGCAAGCACCATTTGAGATGATTTTCAAGAATAGCATTTCTTCATGAAAGCATTTATACGGTAGTTTTCAACACACTACCTTATATATTAGGTTTTCAAAATATAGTCTGTGGAGCACCAAAGATCTAAGTTATGATCTCAGAGATCTCGGGAAATAGGAAAGATAAAGTGACAAAGGGAAGGTTGTGTTTGAAAGTAGCTTCTTCTATGAGATATTCTTTATATTAAATTGGTTCAAGAAATCTAGAAATCTATTGCCACAGATGTTGCCACTATGTTAAACACTGTAGGCCTTCTTATTGAAATAAAAATGCAGTAAAGTCAAGGGAGATACAATTATATGGAATTTGTTGATAGCTCAGCATGCTGCAAAGTTATAAAAGGATGATTGGAAAAAAAAAAAAAAAATCAGCAGAAGATTTAGCGGGCAAAATTTCCTAAGCAGCCTGACCTTGTCTCCACAATGAATCCACTGAACAGCAGGTTAAGCAAAGGTCAGGTTAAGCATAGGTTAAGAAAAAAGCTCCAAGAAGAGGAATGTGCTGTCAGGGTCACAGAGGCTCTGGGACATCAGGGAAGTGTGTGAGAGTTACAGACACTTCAATCTCATACGTAGTTCCTAGTCCCAGGGCCTGAGTGTGCTCTCTGCTCCGTCCTGACACCGTGGAACACCAGACTGAGTTCGCACCATGCCACACCACAGCCAGCGGCTGCTCTCTGTGGACTTGAGGCATGACTTGAGAGAAGTGCTGCACAGCTTAGCTGCTATTGTATCTCGAGCCCTTACATAGAAATCACTTGGTATGCTGAGAAGTGCTGCATGAGTCAAGTAGTGCATCAAAGCACACCAACTCCCATAAACAAGATATAATTTGTCTACTTTCATAGGCAAGAATGAAAAGAGTGACCATGAAAAGTGAAAAATGTGGTCCTCCCATTCTGAGCCTCTCTGAAGCTCCATGTCACTTGTACAGCCACTTGTACTGATTTATCATTCTCAGATTCTAACTTCCCTGTGCGAGCCTGCCCTCAAGCCCCCGTCCCTCACATTAGTGTATCCCTGACTTTTCCCCAAAATAATCTGGCTGCTTAGTGGCACTAAAGGGGCACTGCCTGCCAAAAGACTACTGGCATGAAGGTAGTCAAGCTCTGTTTGTGCCTACACATTTTCCTACATAAGATTATACATGCTTCCAAGAGTTGAAGTGCAATCTTGCCACTTCTCAGTGTGAATTTGCCCAGCCTAATGTGTCATGACTAAAGATGTGACTGTTCATGCAATCCATCTGGATTATCAGTCACTTACTGCACCTTTTCTTCTTTCCAGGTGGTAATGTAAACAAAGGAAAAGCCAGAAGGACCTCTTGTTGTGAAACATTTCCTCTCTTCACAGCATGTTACACTATACACTCCTCCCACAGCATAAAACCAACAGTGCTAATGGGCTATGGAAGTAAATTAGTCACAAATAGCACCATAAGGAACTTAAATATTTTGAACATATACCATATAATCAGGAAATTTCCACCCTCTTTATCTGTCAGGAACAAGGAAATCGAAAGCTTTGTAATTTTAAACTGCCCATCAGTTGCTATGAATCAATCACACATCTTGCTGTGGAAAGCTAGCATGCACAAGAACGCTGGTAAGATAAGAGAGGGTTTAAAGTACACTCCTCATCCTGTTGGAATAGTTTCAGCCCAAGATTCCAAATATGATCACTCCTGTCCAGGGCTTCTCTTTATAAACCTCCTCCACTGAACTCCTTGAGAAGACTACAATAGGACACTGAACTTTCATATTTTTTCTAAGTATTTATATTATTACCAATTTTCACCAATTCAAAATAAATTTCATTTTTTTCAAGAGCAAATAAATTTTATAAGATAATTTACAGACTTATAGTGTCTTATTGCTTTAACATATATTAACATATAATGATAGAAGTCATGTAAGACTGATATACATCCTCTACATTATAATTTTTTGTAATAACCCCACATCCATCCACTTACTACAAAAATCAGAGACAAATCACATCAACTTTCTCTCTAAAATTTAAGTTCATTCCTGGAAGAAACATGAAGATGTTGATTTAAATTATAATTACTATTTTGCAAGCATCTAATATAGTTATTGAATGGCAGAAGACACAGCAGCTGTGAAGAGCATTGCCTTATTCAACTTTATGGAAATACAAACATATTAATATTTCACAGACAATGGACACTGACTTGCACTGTCCTTTCTAAAATCAAGATTAAAGGATTGGCACCAATTCAGTGCATTGGTATAGATATGTATATATAAATTTCTCTTCCTTTTTATTGGCAAGTAAAATGCAAAAAGGCAGGTCCAGAAGCTAAGCTATTGTTAAGGGCATGTGGCATATCCATGGAGGAATTCTGGAGCACATGGGCACCATTCAGAGCAGGATGATGGTGAGCAAGAAACAGACCTGTGAGGAAATGCTCCACATCTTCTGTTAAATCTAACACGGAAGTAGGGCTATGGAGGTAGAGTGACCTTTGCTATGCACAAATGCTACTTTGCAGAAGACAGACTGTCATTCTGGGTGAATAACACTTCCTTCTGTCCTGTTTCTCACAATACAGCGTGCTCTTGACTTTCCCAAACTGTAATCTTTAAGATGATTAAATAAATTATGTGAACAGCCACAACAACAACAACAACAATACACTATCTTGTCAGCCCTCAAGTTATTTCTAACTATTTTAGTATTGTGTTGCTATTCTGCACACCAGAAAGCTAGTTTTCAAGAAATGCTTGGAAAATTGCAACAAAAATAAACTCCTTATGGCACCATAACCCAAAAGCTGAGAACCTGTAAAAAGAACCAGTGCAATATTCATAGGCCAAGACCAAAGTCTGGCGCATTTTTGATCCCAGCTTCAAGTGTCTATAGTAATCTATCAGCTTCTCTTTCTGATTCGGCTTCTGGTCCAAACTGTCCTTTCCTTGGTATTTCATCTGTCACACAGGTTGATGGAGAAACTAAGTCTTTGTCACCATACCATTAATCTGATGTTCAATGACACACGGCACCAACTGCATGCTGTTCTGTCATGGCTCCCACCCTGTATTTGGGTTCACGCATAATCTTCATTCAGTGAGACCTCCAGGACTCTCTCTGCCTCTGGCAGTTAAAATAACCATCTAGGACTCTCTGGTAGGCAGAGGAATCACAAGAATCAGAGGAATCAATTGACTATTTCTGTAACATGTTCTCCTCTCTGCAATTATTTGGCTCTTCTATCAAAAGCAGAAGATGAACAAGGTCTTGCCTCCTACAGATGTTCCCAGGACGACAAGTGATAATATCCTTGCACGTTTTTGTAGATCAAAACCCGTGAAGTCCATTTGCTGTCTAACAAGGGAAACAAGCCTTGAAAGCTACTTTCCTCTTTTACTCCCAGTGCCAGGCTTGACTTTATCAGGATTTGATTGGGATTAGGCCAAGTAACCTCTTCACATTTACTCTTAACCTCGTATTTTTTGGTGGCCATTGTGCTTCCTTTACTCCTGCATTGTCATAATACTCTGGCAGCAGAGCAGAAAGAAAACAGTTGGCATTAGTGCACTGAAACATATATGGCAGCTGCAGGCACCAGATGCTAAGCACTTCATTGCATTTTCTAGCAGCAGTAGCAGCAGTCGGTTCTCTGGGAAACTGCCTGAATTCCTGCCTCGTTTCGCTCCTGACTGTTATTAGTCTGAGTGGTCCATGAGAACAGCATAGGGTCAGTCTGCAGATGGGTTTCTTTGCCCTTCAAGTAGGCAGTTTTCTTCCATCTCATTTCTTATTCAGTGAAATCTGTTTATACAGCACCACCTTGGATTATTTACAAGATGTGTTTTGGGGTCTGTCAGTTGAAATGGACATACTTCCCTTTCTTGATGAGCCAGCAGTACTTCCCATTTGCAAAATATCTTTCTAAACCGAACAGAAATTGTAGCAGTGTTCCCCAAAGAAATGATCTGTCTCTTGACTCAAGGGCCAAGATGATGTTAGGAAGAAGAAAAGAGAACTCTCCTGAGGCCAGGTTCTGATCCAAAGCAGTCAGCATAAAACTTTTTACTCACTACAAGCTTTAGATGAGGCCCACAAACCACAAAATACCTGTCAATGAGAGTGGAAGATATTGTGCTGCAGGAATCAGGAGCCATCAGCTGCTCACTTGTGTCTTAGCTTGGAAATTGTCCTTTTTCTGACCCTTTGCTCAAGCTTTTGCTGCTTGAAGCAGGATGACAATCTGATCATCAGTACGTGATGTTGGGTGTGCAAAAAATATCCATACGTCCTTCAGCATGACTTCCAGCATGAAGAGAAGTCAGCAAACAGAGAAAAAACTAGAGGCTGGAGATGCTGTTGTGGTAGGCTGGTCTCTACACTGACCGGACATCTATTGCAAACAATGTAATGAAGAGGGGACTGCAAGGAATGATCCTTTGTCAGAAAAAGTCGCAAAAAAAGTGCAAAAGTAACAGAAGCATTTTTCTTGTCCGCACTGTAATCATCCACAGTGGGCTGAAAAAAAATGATCTCTGCCAGAGCCCAAGATCAGTATTTTATTCTTTAATTTATATTTGCATCTACCAAAACAAACAGCATAACTTTCTGTCAAGCGTTAAGAAGAAATGAAACTGGGTAGTCACATTTTTAGAAAAGTTTAAACTTTCTTCTCCAACACCGTGTTACAGCATTTATACCTACCCCTTACCATGACCAGCTTACACTTTAATTACACTATTAACTTGAAATATTTCTTGAGGTTTAGACAAGCCTAATTTAAAAACTTACTGTTTTGATGACTTCTTCCTAAACAAAGAAAAAGTGTGTGGCATAAGACAAGCCTGCTCAAGGTAAACTTATTTTTAAATGCTCACTCTTCTCACTAACATACAATAATTTGCATGAAGAAAAAGCAAATCTGTTTTTAATTTCATGATTTAAAAAAAAAAATTATTCTGGCATTATATAAATTTTATATCTGATGGCAAAGAAACTGCAGATCTAAAGAGTAATCCATGTTTCATTAGTTTGTGTATTCTGCCACAGAATATAATATTACATTCTTAAATTAGTTGGAAGCCACATTGTGCTGCAGAGTATAAAAACAAAAGTGAGGGCTCAAGCTAGGTCAAGCATATTTTGTATGGTCCATTAAAAATCTCATTCCATTAATATTAATAAAGATGTTGAGACACAAAAGTCCTTCAATTAACATATATTAGGCAGGCAGGCAGGCACAAGCATTCAAGTGATCCCACTGTGAACAGCAAGAATCCAGTCCTCAAAGAATAAAAAACCATGAGTGTGCTATGTACATAGTGGGGCAGCTAGAAATGCTAATGCCACAGAAGAGTGAAAAGGCAACGCCCTATTGTCTGTGCAAGTAAATATCACTTTATTGCCTCAGCTTCCTCTTCTGTTAAGCAGGTTTGTGCTGGGCCTTGTTATTCCAGTAAGAATAACTTCAAGAGCTATTATCTTTGTCATCAAATTTTTTTCTTTTACTATTTTTTGGCAGGAACTAGCTGGGCAGCCACATATGAGATTCAGGATAAGGATTTTCATCCGACTGTACAACTCATTTGCAGATTTCCCCAGCTTATGAACTAACATTGTAAAAAAGAAATTAACTCTCATGTTCCAGAAATTACTCTGGGCAATAATGGTTCCCACGGTACTGAGCTTCAACCATCAAGACTCATTCACTTGCATATGACCTGATTATTTGACATTTCTTCACCCTCATTCTTAGTGACTTCCGAGCATGATAAACAATAAAAGGTTACTGATGTCAACCTATTATGAGCCAGGATGCTGTTCTGGTCTAACACACAGTAAAGCCAGTACTGAAGCTTAATTAATACATGTTTGTAAATTGTGCCGAACTGCAAGGCATTATGATTTCAGGTTTATTCTGTAAATGTTTACCTCAAAGCTTTAGTCAATGCTCTACTGTCTGAACCAAAGTTAAGTTCTGCTTCCATCAGCTATTCACATAGCCGGTCAAATCACTGTCAGAGCAAATCAATAGGAAATTCCTTTAGCATACTGTAATTTATGGTAGACCTGCAGCAACAGAATTGGGATTAAAATGGGATAAGAAAAGGCAAGAAAGAACCAACATTTCTGCTCCCAGGGACATGATCAAAAAGACAGAGGAAAACCTTGTTTGTAATGTAATTACCCACTACAGTTCAATTCAGATATCATTTAAGGGCTAGTCAGAGCCTTCCTAACACAAAATGAGTGGGTTTTAGAAGAGATACTGAAGTCTGAGCTTCAGCTGATATAACTCACTGTAGATCCACTGCTAGCTCTCACTGCAGAGATAACTGAGTTTAACCCCTCTCCTGCCAAGTCACTGAGAGAAGACCATTACAAAATTGACCAATATATTACTGGCATCACAGCTGTGGACGCCTTTGCCTAGCATGGCCCCAGCTTTTATCTTGTCCCCGTTCACGGATGACAAATTTCAAAACCGTGACCATCCAGACTGGTTATGACTGGGCAGCCTACGTAGAATCAAAGTCAAGCTCCCAACTAAGTACAAGTGTGCAAATCACAAAGCTGTCATGATAATCAGGGCACTGGTTTTGCAGAGAGGCTAAGCTTCAGAAAAAAAAATGCTTAAGAGCAGGTTTGATACCACTGTTTGCTCAAATTAAGTGGACTCTGTGGCAGGGCCAGGGCACAACCAAAATACTCCTGTGCTTTCTACCCACTCTACTGCTATGTGTCAGATGCAGAGCTCTAGGAGTGGGAGGCTTGAGTTGGACTTGAACTACAGTTTCACAGACAGTCATTGTGTTTTGGGTAAACAAAAGCCTTTACACTCCAGGTCTGCAAATCTGGTATCTTCCTCAAACACTTCTGAAGTGGAGGAAGAAGGGGAAAAAGACAGAAATAAAACCTTGTTCTGGTTAATTATTAGTGACCAAAAGGCGCTATTAGTTATTAGAATCTGCCTCTAAAAAGAGAAGTATTTTAGACGTTCAGCAGTTCGCAGCTATGCAGAAAAAAATATGTTGCATCTCAGCAGCAGAGAAGGTATGGTCCAAATGAAAATAGTGGCGCTTAAAATAAAAATCCTCATTTACATCAAAGACATCCTGTTATGAAGAGGTCAAGTCTATGCAGACAGGTCATCCTCTCCTGACCCTTACGAGGGCATTTGACTATAAGCGTCTCTCTAACAGACTAGGGAAAGTGTGGGAACTAAGCTCTGTGGAAAGGCTTCGCTACAGCAAGAAAAATGCTGATGTTTCAAGTATAGATAGACCCTACTAATTCCTTTAGAAGTTATGATAGGACTGCTGCTTAACAAGAAAGGCCAGGATGAACTGCCTATCTATGTGCAAATGGATGGCTCCCCGTTTCTGGAATTGCTTTAAAGGTGCAAGTAGCAGAGCTCGCAACAGCCTGAAGTTTAGTCTGAAACACACTGGCAGACAATTTCCATGCTCTTACTGCTAGCTGAGCAATAATGGAGGAGGCAAAAAATGACTGAGAGGACCAGCTCCTGTGGGCACTCTTGTGAGCTGTTCTACGTCCGCAGCCCGCTGTGTTCAGGCTGACAGAGCCAAAGTGCTCTCAGTGACACAGTATTTCCTCAATGTATGTTCCAGGGTTCCAGGGTTTTTTTAATGCAAAACCTGGAAGAAATGCAACCTCTATTACTTTTCCTGTCCAGCAGAAGCAGATTATTTCTCCATCATTAATCCTCTTTAATTCCATTTCTTACCCATCAGAAATCAGTAGGGTCAAAATGCCTGGGATAACACTGTCTTTGTCTTTCAGAGCTAAAGCCAGAGTTAAACACAAAGCTTATCAGACAGATATGGAGAAGAGCAATCAATAATCTAATCACACAATTCATTCCCCATCAGCAGTCAATTCAAGGCTGTGACTAGAAATGGTGTCTTATATTTGTCTAGTACAATTTAAAATATCTTCAAGCACATGGCTTTTTCCCATTGTCACCTCATGTTCCTGTAAAGATTTTTGCTTATTTTCATCTTTACCATATTATGGAGTGAATAATGGCAAAACGTCCATCAAAACAGTGGACCAAATGATCATCCTGTAAAACATGGTTTGTGTTTTATTAAGGATGGAGATGCAATGGTGTGTGAATATAAAGAAAGTCAAAGAAGTCATATGCCAGATGCTGTTCATGTTGTGCTGGTATAATGGCAGAAAACGTAGAATTTGTATATTGACTTGTGGATGGACTAAAAATAGTTTTGAGAATTAGTGAAATCACCAGTTCTGTACTTAGTTTCTCTTCAAGGTCCCACTGGGCCAAATTTTGTCATATTTTTACAGCTGTAGGTTTCTAAAGGAACCTCATTGTGAACAGCAATTATTTTGTACTTTTACCAGCAGTCCGGCTCACTGATTTTGATGGGAGTTTGTCTGCATAAGAACCTTGGGATTTGTCTCAACATATTTAATTGGACTTAAAGTGTGAGCTCTAGGAATAAGAGGCTGTTGTTAGCATGAACTTAAATAATGCTAATACAGGGTGCAATTAAACTACTACAAAGAACGGGTACATGAGTTGCCTTGCCTGCCTCTTAGGTGGCCAGACTGTGTTAAGAAGCTTTAATTTTGTGGCTTCTTTGATACTTTGAGCAAAGTCCTGCCCTCAGACATGCACACACAACTTCCACTGAATTAATACATCTCCTGTTTATCTCTCAGTGCTACATCTAACCCTTTCTCCAGTCGTAGATTCCTCTGACAGCTCAGTGAGTGTAACATGATTCATCCTTCCCTCCTCTTTCTCTTCCCTTGACTAGACACTAACAAACATAACAGAACTTGAGACAAGAGAAAGAGGCCCCTTATAATGAAAGATTCAATCACATCTTACCAAAAACAAAGGATGGCACCAGCTAGTGCATGAAGCTGACTCCACTCTTCTAACAAGGGAAAGAATGGCCCACATTCACCTCTAGTGTAGGCAGGTGCAGCCTCTCAGGCCTCCATGCTACCGCGTTTGCTTAGGGCTGAACAATAAAACTGTGTATCATATAGTTTCAAAAGACCTGAACTGTTCCACTGAACTGTACTGATTTTCTCTCTGACCCAAAATACACATGTATGTCTCCTCTGTGATTTAATGGTAGGAGAGTTCCTTTATGTTGTACATATGTTTCTTTCCTCTGGGTGCACGTGTTTTGTACTTGCTATATACCCTCACCTTTCTCCTCCACCAAACAGCACCAACATCCCCACGAACACTACATTAAAAACTACTCATTCAATATGTTCACTATTTTCTATGTTGCATATTGGAATACATGTAAACTTGTTTGACTTTGTTCTTGTCCACAAGGGAAAATGTGACTTCTGCTCCTAAATGCACAGTTTTAAATTACTTTTAAGAATGTCTCTACAACACAACTGGCCTACTGACAACTCTGGGGTTCTCTTGTATTCTGCCCTGATTTACTGTGGGACTGCAAACAACTCACTTTATACGAGAGATTATGTATATGTAGACCTAACATAAGCAGCACATAAGGAGACAGAAAGGAGACAAAAACTAGCATATAAAGTGAGACAAAAACTATACTTTATACACAGACTAGGAAGACAGCAGTAAGGCTTTCAGAGACAATGTCATCATGAAAGAGGAGTTAAAGATGGTGAACCTACAATAGATATGTGTTTTTAATGCAGATGAGATAGCACAACATGTGGATGAGGCAAGAAGAATGAGGTAGGAATACAGATACAGCCACACTGAGTAAGTCCTAAAAAGCAATTTCTTATTCTAACAATGACCAGTACTATCTCCTTCAGAAAAACCGAAACCCCCTTGCATTCTGTGGATTTGGCATGGTCTGCCTCCCAGATAGATAGCTAAAGGCAATTATAAGTAATAATATATTACTAAATAATAATAGTAATAAAAACATATAATTAGAACAACTAAGAATTAGCTCAAGCCAGGAGTTTGCAAAAAATTAATTTGGGAAGAATGAACAATTTTAAATTGGAGAATGTAAACAGAGGATGAAGCAGCAAGACAAACCGGTGGCCTGGATTTATCAACTGGGAGAGCACAAGGGATTGAAGGAAACTCCAAGATAAAATGACTGAGCAAATCTGTGTGATGTACATCATAAGCCTGAATTTTAACAAATCTGTCATACTCTTTTATCGCTAAATAAGTATGTTGCTGCTACTCAATGCCTGATGGCACTGATGACACTTAGGAAGATCTAAACAAGATTTCTTGCATATAGTTTAATTTCATTTCAAATAATAATAATAAAAAAAATAAAAATCACAGCTTTCTTGCTGCATAACAGACACTCCAGTAAGTAAAGGATGCTGACTGACGCAGGAAAGGGCAGAAGACACAAGAAAGCAAGTTTCCTGTTGAAAATCAAAGTACCTAAACACTTTGATGATGAAAAGGCAAGAGACAGTACTCATAGCAAACTTCTACGCATTCTCCTAAAATGCCAACTTAATGTATTAGAGTACTTATTCAGATAAAGAGCATAGATCCAGTTTTGCCTTCTGACACATCAAGAAAATTGTGTTGACTGATGGAAACATTTGGTCTCAAATCAACGAATGAACATAAAAGTGTGGGGCCTTACTGTCAACTAGGCTATTAAAACGTGAGTAAGATACACACGTATCTTGATAGATCTATACTAAAGCAAGAAATTCTTGCTCCTTTCCAGTGTTAAGGTCACCCTGCCTAAGAAACCATTTCATATAGACTCTCTCAAAAGTCTACTCTCCAGGCAATGGCAGATAACAGACAGCTGAATGACTGAATACTCTAGGTCATCCAAAAAATTAGATCAAAGAGTCCCTGTATTCTATTGAAATGCAATTGCTTCCAAATCACATTGTGGTGTTCCAGGCTTGAAAGAATGGGTCACTGCAGTTTTATTGTAGAGAAGCTATTGCTAATGAAAGGAACAATGGAAAGATTAGTGCTACCAACCATATAGAAGAAACACCACTTTCGGTTTAATTGCAGTGAACAAAGCAAATAGGAAAGAAGGGCAACCAAGTGACAAAAGTAGTTGGTGCAAAGAGGATATAGAAGCTATTCACAAGGTTCTCTTGATCAGAGCACAGCGTCCAGACTTAACATATGATTACTGAATTTGGATCACAGTAAAAAATGACGTGGTTGTCATTACAGACAGCTGACGACATCGTTTTAAGAAGGCAGCCTTACAAACAGAAAGACTAATAATCCTGTTGATAATTTGCCTGGGATTCATTAAGTGCATGGAAATTAATAAATGGATAGGGAGAAAGGAACAATAATACTTCATTTGTGATACCTACTCTGCAGGAGACAACTATAAGTAAAGGTTTACTTCATTTACCACTTTAAAATAACAAGTTAAGGTGAAATCTATTGAGCCTTGGAACCAATTAAAGAAAGAGAGAGATTCCAATTGGTGATAATCTAGGTACTGAAAAAGGTTCTGTCATAATAAATTTGTTCATGCCACAATATTTATTCTCTTTTGATCAGTTTTTGGATCTTTTCTAAGTGAAGCTTACCAGTCATAACAATCTCTATGTCGAGACAGTGGTAAAAGATCCATTTCAGTCTCAGTTAAGATCACTACATTCTGTTTCTCTGTGACCTGAGGCAGACTTGAACCTTCCTTCTCCAGACAAGACTTGACAAGCCCAGCTTCACTTAGCTCATCAAGCATGTTAAAAAACAAAACGTGACCAAACAGGGGAGATCACCCAAACTGTAACTGTTGTGTGTAGGTAGAGTGCTTCTCTCAGAGGAAAAGACAAACACAACAATAAGGGAAAACAGCTTTTTTTCTGAATAAATATGGTAAAAGCTAGTAGCTCTGAAAATGAAGCTTCCACAGAGACAACTAAACACATCAGATATTAACAGTTCAGCACTACAAACACAACTTAAAAAAACAACAAAAAAAGCTTCATTCCAGTTCCTGGCACTGGCTGCAAACTCACATTTGCCACTGTTCAAATTAACTGTAAAATACTAATTCCTCTAACTTGCTGAAAAAAAAAGTACAGCATTCAAAATATAATCCAGACTCCTTCAACCAGGCATCAGTATTCAACAGCTCTTCCTAATGAACCACCCTCTTCTCAAGTCACTGATTACTATTTCAAAGGAAACACTGGGTGTCTCAAGTGCTCCTTTTTTGGTCCCCTCACACAGTTTAATAGCCCTTATGGACAAGTACCTTTGCAAAACAGATTTCTAGAGGGTGACCCAACATATCCTCTGGACCTTAGACAACCACAAAGCATACAGAGGGCTTCATATACCTAACACTATCAAATGTCACTGCTTTCATCTGCATCCATAGGAGATTGCTTTGCAAGTGCAAGGGTTTAAGCCTAAAAAACATCAATGGCTATTAATTCTGTACATGATTCTTCTGAATTACATCAGTAAAGACTTCTCTGCAGGCAATGAGCACTGTCAAATGTATTTTGAAAAAATAATTTGTAAGTAAAAATTTTTCATGAACTTGGATAACAGCCATAAATGGAAAATACGCAATGATGATATTTAACACATTCATAAGAGATCAACTAATCAAGACTTATAAACCCGAATAAGGCTGGAATTGTCAAAGGAAACAAAGGAAAATTGGTTCACAATTCCTGCTCAGCTAGGAAATTCACCCTTCCTCAAAGGTGCAATACTTTTCCTCATAAGCTTATGGATTTTTTTTTTTTCTTTATTCATAGTAGTTCACAAAGGCAGGAAGAGCATTTACTTAAAAGCAAGCAAAAATGCATAAACTATCACAAACTATAACAAATGAAAATTGCTATGGGATAATTATGAGGACTACCAGTCTTCGGTGTTTTTTTCCTGAAGGACTGTGATCAAAAAATACAAATGTGTGTTGCACTTGATTGACTATAACTAAACCTCTCTGTTAAATGCAATAGCAACTAGTGGTGTTACGAAAAATCAACAAATGGTGTACTGTATCGTGAATTTCATACCTCCAGCTACTATTCCACATATGAAAATACTTTTAATGCTGATTTGTTTAAATAAACACTTACCAAGCCTACACATGTAGATATTGCTACCGAAGAGGTGCTATCATTCCTTATAAATCCCTGGTAGAAACACTGCTCAATTTCATGTTCCTGAGAATTTGAGACTCCATCTTTCCCGAGTACCTGAACAATAAAACTGTTGCTTAAAATGGTCGAAGGCTTAAGTTCTAAGTGAAGTTCCTGTCCAAATGCTGAAAATTTGTAGTGCAAGGAACTCTTTGAACTCTGAGTTGATCTCTTTCTCCTAGTACTGTGCAAAACATCATGTGAAATGTACGATCCACTGGAATCCACTTTGACAGGTGTCACAAATACATAATCTGTAACGATAAAACGTTAGCCATCACCTTTTGTATCCAGCAAGGATCCAACAACACCATAAGCATCAGGCTTTCACTATGGCATGAAGCATTCCTCATTTAGGGAATGGCCTGAAAGCTCTGCAGGCTGTGTGCGTACAGGCTTGACTGCATAAATTCACCCCTGTAAGTCTCACAGGCTCTCAAACAGTGTTTGTTTCCTTTCTGCCCCACTGAGAGGTACAGACTAACTACCATAGCTGTGAACATTCCCACAATCGCTCTTCTGAAGACATTTGTCATCACCAGCAGATCTGTAGATTTTCTCCTCCCCCTGTATTAATTGCTGTCAAATGTGAAGGCTGCTCTGGTTTGAGGGGGTTTTTTTCCTTCCTAAGAATGCAGCAAATATTGTATCACTGTAGGGGTAACCATGGCTGAGACTTTGTAGAACTGTACCACTTGTTCAAATGGATTAAAGGATTAATTTATTAATGCCTTAACTGAGTAAGATCTCATCTCTTTGTAGTGACTTGATTAGACTGCGTTTCAAATTGTAACCGACCTTCAGAAGAAGGAGATTACATCCTACCTAATAACCTTTAGTCAGCCATTGCTAATTGCATGTCAAAGAAGTTTACTGTTTTGGATAAAATCTGTGCAAAACTATGTGTGAGGAGAAGACTAAGATCTACTCACGACCACCTAAGAAAGGAAGAAACAGAGGCCATGATTCACCTAGCTGCATAAGCAGGTGCCTAGCTTGAAGCACATTACGTTGCTGTTGATCCAGCCATATAGGGATTACTTGTATCCTGGAAGCTGGGTCTGAATTTTAGCTGTTTGCTGAACCAGGACCTTTGCACCTATTCCTGGTTATATGAGTAATTATGCTGAATAAACTGCTTCCCAACCCCATTTCATTTTTGAGCTGTATTTCTCTGTGAATACTTAAAGATGTCCATGCATTTGACAGTAAAACAACTCATTTCTCTTCCTAAATTGAAATAACACCATTAAAAAAGAAGAAACCCCCCTCCTTCTTGTGTTGTAACAGATGTTGCAAAAACTATCAATCTCTCTGCCTGAATAGACTTTATTGGACACACATTAAGCTGAAAACATAACCAGTGATAGGTTGTTTTTCCTTAGACAGTGGAAACAATACATCAAGAACTTTCACTTTCCTTGAGTGGTGTTAATAAACGGCAGAAGTTGAGGACTCTAAGCAGGCTGGTGGCCAAAAAATGCAAGCAGCTGCTGGAGAGAGGGAATCCCCCTGTGAGCAGACGATAGGGTACAAGAGGGCTTTCCTTTCTGCACCCTGGTGTGGTTCCTATTGTACTTTGTTTCCACTTGCACCCAATAAAAAGCACATACTGCACTTCAAACCTCCCAAAGTCATCAGCATCTAAGTGTTAGTGTCTGCAACCTGGGAACAAACAGCTCCTGAGCTCTCACTCACACGAGTCCTTTCTCTCCAGGTTTGTTTTCCCTTAGCCTGCATTGCATAGCTTCTTCTGCTCTCCCACTCAAATCTTTTCCTTACTTTTGTCTCACTGCTTCCATAACAGACACATGAGGTTTTGTTGTTTTGGCTACGTACACATTCATCTTGCTAATTGCACATGTAAATGTGGATGTATTTACTATATCTCATTCATTTGCTTTGCTGTTACATCTCGTTTCTTTTAGCTTTTGCACACAGGGCTTAACAAGTTAATCTCTGCCTATGGTTAGCTATTTTACAGCAGCCAACTTGCTTTCACTTTATGTTCCCCAAACACTGTGTCTTCTTCCCTTTAAATGCTCAGTCCACCAAAAAAAGCATCCATGCAAATGTTCATATACACAGACACAGAAAGAGCTATACAAACCATGATTCAATTCACTGATGCTGTCACTGGTTAAAGTTGCTGCATGAGACATGCAACAGAGGCAGCACAGCTGAAGGGTCTGCAAGAGAAAAAAAAAAAAAAGAGAGAGAGAGAAAAGGAGTATTGGGCAAGATTTACTTGACAAGGGAAGACAGAAAGACAAGGCACCAGAAACTGTGCAGTAACCTGGTATAAAAGTACACTAGGCAACTGCAAAAGAAAGTGCTCTCGACCTGCCTTTACAGTGCTTCCAAGCCACGGAAGGGTCGGGAATTGCATGGAGCTGCCGCTGAGAATCGCAACTGGTAAAGTCCAGACGACAAGCAGGAGACAGTCCATGTTCCGCCGTGCACCTGGTGTGCTACCTGCTCCCCGAAGCGTGCGGCGGGCGAGCCCGGATCCCCCGCATGGTCACCTGGGCTCTGTCCCGCAGCAGCTCGGGCGGCCGGCTCGCAGCGCCGCGCCCCCGCCGTGCGCGGCGGCGGAGCCCATGGAGCGGCGCCCAGGTGAGCGCGCCCTCGCCGCCGCCGGCGCGCACGCTTTAAGCCGCCGCCGCCGCCGCCGCCGCGGGGCAGCGCTGCCTCCGGCGCCGCGTCTCGGCGCGGCCGCCGCCCGGGGGGCGACGCGCAGCGGAGCGGGCGGGACCAATGGGGAGGCGGCGGGGCCGGGCCGGGGCCGAGACTCGCGGTGCAGGCGGGGAGGCACCTGGGAAAGGGGGTGGCTTGCGGCCCCCTCCCCCCCGCCCCGACCTCGGGGGAGGCGAGGAAGCGGGTGGGCTGGGCAAGGGCAGCGCCAGTGCTGGCACACCTGTGGTGAGCTGCAGAGAGATCGGGGGCACCTTCGCTGGGGCAGGAGGGGTGCAAAAAATGGGGGGGGGGGGGGGGGGGGGGGGGGGGGGGGGGGGGGGGGGGGGGGGGGGGGGTGACCCACACGGCTTAATCAAAAGGACCGGAGTTTTCGTGAGGATGCTGGGAGGAGGAGTCCAGTGTCAGCCATCCAGCTTCCAAAGTACCATTCACTTGGAGAGAACATGCTGTTACTTTCTATTATCTTTAAAGGTAGCTTCATGGGAAAACAAGCAAACAAACAAAAGAATCAAACAAAGATTAGGTTGCCTGGGAGGACAATACAGCTCTGATAGCCAAGACCAGTCACGCTGATGTCCATAAAGGAGCTGACTTTCACACAGTGGCTGACATGTACAGAGTCAAACGCAGCACCAGGTTCTGGTCTCTCCTAATCTAGTCTATGCTATTAGGTTACACTTTCCCCTCTACAGAAAACTTCAGTAAAGGATCAAAGATCTAAAGAATCTCAAAGGAAACTGAAGTATTGAAGTGAATGGGACTAGTCCAGGTTGGAAAACAATACAGAACTTGTTTCTGATGGTTTTGGCTGCACTTGGAGAAGTGTCCCTCACCTGATGATCTCCCTTTTGTGCTAGAGAGTTTTCCAGCATGTGTCTTAGTCCAATCTCTCTCAAAATCTCCCCTGTCCCAGGGTCACACCATGAAAAGAAAAGGTAGCTGTGTCAATTTTAGGTGCCTTGCTGCTCCAGTTGGCACACAAGCTGGAGAGCACAATGGAAGCTGAGGTGAGCTGGAGGTCATCTCCTCTATCTTCCTCCTTCACCAGGGGTTTTGTGGTAACTAGTTTGGGGCAGTGTATTAGACAGATCAGAGATATTTTCCCTTCTAAAGCATTTCCTGTATTTAAACACTAAATGAGTTCCCAGGTGTGGAATTTCTCCTTCACCTCTCTCTGTATTTCCCAGTGGGTTTTACATTATCACCTTGCTGAATATATTATGATAAAGTTTCAAGATCTTTTTGTAATAGTGCACCTGTCACCTCCCACTGAGTATATTCAAATGAAATAGCTGGCTACAGGTTTACGATGGTCCCAGTGGGGCAGAACACATAAAACATGCTGTGCATTGCAGATAATAGGAGAAAAATATAAAATTATTGGGTTGTAATTTTATTATTGGCCCTCCATACCCTGAACAGACAGACTCGACTGTTCTCAGTAGACTACCTGACTGTGAAGACTGAAATTATATTTGCTGTGAGGGGAGGGAAATGAAAACAGTTCTCTAGCAATTACAAGAAAGAAAAAGACAACTTTCACCATAAACCTAGCATCACTGAAGGGAGTTTTGCTCTTGATTTCTGTGGACTTAAGATTTCACCCTGGGGATTTATAGTTTCTGAGTATGATCAAAGAAGAAGAAAAAAAGGTGACACTGGTTTGCATGACTATAAATGACATGCGTCCAAATCTGAGTTGGCATTAGGCAGGGGACCCCAACCTTTCTTGGCCTGTAGGCAGCAACATTGATCAGTTAACATGCTCAGACAACTTCATACTTTGCTCCCCAAGTCAATCAAGATCCCAGCAGTGATGGTCATAAACATCAGAGAATCCTGCAGGCAGCTCGTTACCATGTGCAAACATAGTTACCATGCAAAACATTAGAGAAATAAAGCTTCACAGTCAGCAGTATAGTAAACAATGCAGTCAGAGGGTTTTTTTCCTCCCCCACCCTCTAACAATTCCCACCTCAGATGACCAGCAAGCATATATTCCTTCAGAGATAATCATTACCATACTATAGTCTGTTACTGGACTCTTCTCTACTCTCCCTAACCTGTCAGGTTGGATGCTGCTATTGCTTTTTTATGCTGATCAGTTTTGTCATGTTTTCAGTAGGTCTTTTTCTTCCCCTACTTGTTTGTATCCACCTGTTATAATTGTGTTCCACCTACATGAGAAACTCCCCCATTACTGGTGAATACAAGAAAGTGCGGGGACCCAGTAGAAGCTTGTCACCCTTACGCAGCATTGCCAGCAGCTGAGCACCATGCAGCCGCTCACTCACTACCGCATGGCGGACAGAGGATTGGAAGAGTAAAAGTGGGAAAACCCATGGGTTGAGATACAAACAGTTTAACAGGTAAAGCAAAAGTTGTGTGCACAAGCAAAGCAAACCAAGGAATTAATTCCCCACTTCCCATCGCCAGGCAGATGTTCAGCCATCTCCAGCAAAGCAGGGCTCCATCACACGTAACGATTGCTTAAGAAGACAAACGCCATAAAAACTCTGAATGTCCCCCCTTCCTTCTTCTTCCCCCAGCTTTATACACTGAGCATGACATCATATAGTATGGAATATCCTTTTGGACAGTTGGGGTCAACTGTCCCAGCTGTGTCCCCTCCCAGCTCCTTGTGCACCCCCAGCCTAATCGCTGGTGGGGTGGGGTGAAGAGCAGAAAAGGCCTTGGCTCTGTGTAAGCACTGCTCAGCAGTAATGAAAACATCCCTGTGTTATCAACACTGTTTTCAGCACAAATCCAAAACACAGCCCCATACCAGCTACCATGAAGAAAACTCTATCCCAGCCAAAACCAACATGGTACCATGACTCAGGAAGTCAGGATTTTGCTGGTATCTGCAATGGAAAGCAGGGGGTTTGCTACTCTCTATCAGCAGTGAGTTACTGCTTCACTTCCATTGCCACACTGAGGCTCACAAGAGCAGAGCCCAAGTTTTCACCAGGGCTTCTCCTCCACCCACCCTAGACAGATCACACCTGCATGCAAAGTGTCTATATTGTCTTGATGTCTAGATGCAAATATGTTGGAGGTTCTTGTTTTCACTTGCTAGCTTACCAGAGAAATGGATTATTATTTTTAATAACTCTATTCTTTCTAATTCTGAATCCCTCTTGTGAATTTCTGTAGACTTTTTCCCCCAAGAACTATGTTGTCATGGCCATCATGACAGAGTCTGGCAGAACTCACATTATCAGTAACACAACTGACAGGCACGCAGAAGAAATATGGCCTGAATAAAAATGCCATCATGTTTGTTTTGCCATCTTTGTTAGAGCAAATTCTTTACCATGTGAGACATTCGTGACCACTGAGATGATAGTAAATGATTCACAGAAGTCTGTTGTTAGATAGCTGTCACCTCTTCCGCTGTCAACCTAGACTATTTCTCCAGATATATTTGCATTAGAAATTAATGTGAATAATTTATATGATTGGATGACTGGAAGTAGAGTACTTCCAATGGGAAAATGGTGCAGTGAGATTTAATCAGGCAGTCACATCATATTGAGTGAATATGCATAGTATAATTGGAGCAGATACAGTTTTTGCTAACTCAGTATTCAGTTTCTGCCACCGTTCATTCCTACTTGACCATTTTTGTGACTATTTCTTACTAAACGACATACTTGTTGGGTTATTCAAGATACATGTAAGCACCCCCCAGGATTCTTCCAGCTCAATCTTTATGCTCTCTTTGTGTTTATCCTCATGAAGATGTTTCACTCTTAGGAAGCACAGAAGCCCTTTGCCTTCATTTATAGTGAGTGGCGATTAACCACATGCTGGGTGAAACTCCTTGCAGAGAAGTCTTCATAGAAACCCCTTTACAAATGAAAATTACCTTCTTTAGAATGAGCCGGTAGTTTTCAAAACCCATGAAGTTCATCTTTGTCCCAAGTTGAAGAGGCTCCAAAGTGAAGTTATACTCCAAAGTTGGTTATGCTCCATATATACCACAACTACTAAGGAGGCTTTTCTTTCCCACTGTATTATTCATTCAGTAATCTCAAGGCATTTTGTGAATTTATATAATTTGTCTAAAGAGTTCAGCACCTGTTACTCAGTTGTAGCAGGACTAAACCTCTAGTTGAACAAAATAAGAGTAACTCAAAAAACTTATGGAAGGGTTCATAGAGATTAAGCGTAGTTGCAGGGATGTAGTCATCTGGTGTCAAATTAACATTTGCATGACTATTCATACAGTATCTAAACCCACTCAACACCATATAGTTTAGGAAGAGGCCAAATCCTTTCAGCTGGCATAAATGATCTTAGCTTCTCTATCTGGCTGAGTCACAGAACCTGAGAAGACAGTCTACTGTATCCTTCCTGCCAGAAAGATCCCTTGTAAACAAATAGTTCGTGGCCTACCTCCCTGCCACAGGGAGCACCTCAGATATGGTACAGGGCCACAGCTGGAACATGACACGTCCTCACAGACTGATGGTCTGGGAACACTGGCCAGCGGCCCCTCCAGCTCGAATGGCATTAGCACTTGCTCTTACTTCCTTGGAGTAGGTCTATAAAGCACTAGACAGTAGTGTAATGCCCACCAACAGCAGGTCCACTCCTACACTGTATCCTTTCCCCACCACCATCAAATTTTAAAAGGCTACTCTCATAAAAAGCAATGATGACTTCTTTGTTTACTTCTGTGAAATCTGAAGCTGACTACAGTATTCTCAGGAATGGAAAATGCTAGTCTAGCCTGTTCCCAAAAGCATATTTCTGCATTCCTAACCAGTGTTCAGTTTATAATATGAGCTGCTGTAATAAAGTTGCTTTTGCATGATGGCTAATCACATTCTTCAGTGACACATGGCATGGGCTATACCATGTCACTGGTTATTCTGTTTATGGGTACCTATATTTCAGCTGACATGGAAATTGTTTAAGTAACAAAAACATCTACTGGTTGACTTAGTGTGGTTCCTCCATTAATTCCTGTTCCTTAAGTGCCTGAAAGTTCCCAGAATAAAATTCCACTGTCTCACCAGTTTCTGTATTAAATTCTGCTTTCCGCAGAAGCCTCAAAACACGGTGTTAGGACTGAAGTTATTTCCTCAAATGGTCTCTAAGCCTACAGTTTTCAGATTGCATCCCATAAATTCTGGCAAACTCCAAGTAATAAAGAGTAATCTCTGTGGAATAGGTTTTCACCACCATTTACAGTAATATTTTCTGTCAATAAGCCTCTAAATTAATTTCACATAGCTTTTTAATCACAGCCACTGGAAAAGGAGCTTGATCCAGCATTCCTGCAGTACCCTAACTCCCAACAAAATCAAAGAAACAATGTTTACATTTTTCCTCACCCAATTTGCACGTAGCACTGGGCTGTTATAGTCCCAAATAAATGCTTTTGATTACAAATATTAAACACAATTTTCTGCTTACATGCATTTCTCTGTATTACACAGCATGCCCATCCTAATTTGATTAGTTCTACACATTTATTTGTGCTAGCTGGACATCCTACTTTCTGGCACGGAGTATGAAGTTCCAGCTATCCTGCTGACTTGTTACCATTGTACTAGCTCTATCTTGCTACACAAGAGATTTGGGCTCAGGAGCGGAACTAAAACCACCTCCGTGCTGGGTGCTTACGGCTGACATACAGAAACTTCACAGAGCAATGTTCTGCATTTCTCTTGCAGTCAGTGCTGTAGGCTAATGCTTAGATTTTAGAAGAGATTCACTGACTTGCATTTCTAGTGTCACCAGCAATTTTTAACAGGGGGAGGGGAGATCAAGGAAGCAAGAAAGACAACCTAAAAACTCCACGAATAGCATTCATTTGGCTTGGATCCAAATGTCACAAGTTGCTGCCACAGTGTCCCGACAGTCTGTGGCTGAAAAGTGAACAGGGGGAAGCTGCAGCTCAGTACGTGGGGGCTCTGTCACACACTCAGATCAAAATTAAATGAAAATGTCCATCACTAATAGAAGAAAAATAAAAGCTGTCATTGTGGGTGGCCCGACTAGGGCTTTGCAAGCACTACTTTTTAGAAGAGTTTTCCTGGAAACTTGCCAAGTGTAATTAAAGCACAGGTACCTCCAAACTCACAGAACTCTAATAAAAACAATTATGCAGTTTATAATGTCGTGCACGTGCCAAAATTTGTATTTATACAATGGATCAAAAATGGCATGGGAGAAACCGTGCAGTCCAGCAGGTTCAAAGATCCACTTTGAAAATGCTTTTTATAAGTACTGATTTGCACTATACGCGGAAGGCTGTGTAGCCTACGGAGTCACAAAGACATATTTAAAATCCCTGCAAATTACTTCTAAGACAGTAGTATTGGTTTCAGACATACTTTGGCATCACGTGCAGGAAGGAAAGCCCAGTCTTTGTTACAGTCAGCCAGCATCTGCACCCCAGAAAAGGATAAACCAGGCCAAGAAAGAAAATCCATATGGAAGTTGCAACCTCTGTCTTCCATGATAGGAATGTATGAGGTTACTCACACATTGGGATGAAATGGTTCCTCATTCATTTCTTACTGGTTCTTGTTTTCATCTCTGTAAACAAAACATACTTGGTTTAGCCAATAGAGGCTACAAGTTGTTTTGGGTTTTTTCCCCCCATTCCTATTAGCACTGCTTCATCTCATCCAAGTCCGACATTTTATCTTGCTTTTTAATTTTATTTCTAGACTGGAAAGGTAACTTCTGCTGATGTGACTTGTTCCCACAAGTGCTAGCATCAGTTTGCATTGCTTTGTAAGATAAGACCTCTGATGACAATTTTCCTGCTTGTATCCAGTTAGTTTCAGGGTGGGAGTCTGAGCTCTGGGATGAAAATTTCAAGTGCACTCTGGGGACTTAATTTTCCAAAGTAGTAAGAATTCACAGCTCCAGTTGAGATCAAGAGGACCTGCTCAGCATTTCTGAACATGAACCCCTGTACTCTTTTGAACAATATGCCCTGAGAAGAATGCTGCTGGGAAGATTTAGTCTCCAGTCCTTTTTACATGTTTCTTCTTTTATTTGCTACTAATTTCATGGGCCAAGCAAAGAAGAAAATTGGCTTCTCTCTCCTCTGAATTTCATTATTTGCAGATTTTTTTAATACAAGATAATGCTTCTTTGGCTGGCTCCTGGGATTCCTCTATTAAAAACTTCCCCCCCTTTTCACATCAATGAGCCTTTGTTACTTCAGCCTTCTTGCTGGGAACATAGATTGCAAAGAAGTTCAGGAGCCTTTTCAGTCCTCTGTGTGTAACAGTTGCAGGGTACCCACAAATACTTTGTTTTACCATTTTCAATTAAGTATCAGCCTATTTCCTATGAAAATTAGGTGCTTTTACTTCTGGTTCAGTGTGTGTTCATCTTCCCTTTGTAGTTGTTTGCCCAGACCCATCACCTTCATCTCTTTCTTACTCAAAATGGACCTCTCAGTGGGAATTTTAACTACAGCTTGGCAATCAAACAGGAAAATGTCTCCCACAGAATTATGGAGCTGTTCCATATTTGTTTCTATAAGAAAAGGCTTACAGCACCATGCAATACTATACAAAGAAGGCGTTGTCTAATAAATCTGCATGGATATTCTATTTGCTGTGTACTGAAAGACTTCAAACTCTTGTACCATAACAAGAGTGGGGTTTGTGTTAGACATTGGAAAGCTGTATTTTTAAGGACCAAATTCTCATTTCCTGTGGGCTATTTTGCACCACAATGGCAGCAAGCAATCACTTCACAGCTTTGTAGAAGGGTATTAACTCTCAATATTTAACTTGCTTTATACTCTTTCACCAGGAAAACAAGGCCTTCATGACTTACCTTTTATTTTCTGCAAAGAAGGAAATTTTTACCACTATTTTTCTTGCCAAAAGATGACGATAACAGACGAAGAATATGGTAGCAGTAGTTGTACAGGACCACTTGAGCTAGGTGCTGAACACACGCAGAACAGAAAATTGGTCCCTATCCCAAGAGCTCAGCTTACAGTTTTTAATTTACCACAGCCTTCTTTGCATTCCTAATTTGCAAACAAAACTATTCCCTGACTGTGGTGTTGATTTCCAAAGTGATTTCAGCATGTTGAGGAGTCAAACAGTTGTTTTACAAACTCAGTGTTGCACCGGTTGCTGTGACAACATTTAATATCTTAATGTGTGTGTGTACTGAGTGGAAAGTGTTTGATTTTTGTCTATTTTCAACAGAGCTGGGTGTTGGGAAGAAAAAGGAATGAAATCATTTTAGGCTGTACGCCTGTAACATTGAAATTAACAGCCCCTCTTCAGCTGAATTCAATAAGGGTAGAGTTGGACCTTCATGGTGGCAACTCTGAACTTGCATATTAAGACAAGTGCTCTAGCAGAGCAAGAATGTAAAGGTTGCTGGGAGACTTAAAGAAGAAAGTTTTAGGCATATGACAATAAGAGAAATGTAGAATAAAATATTCATGAAAATTGGAGTCATGCAGGTTGAAGTTTCACTCAGCAAACCCTTATGCACGAGTCTAATGCTAGGTATGTCCATGTTTGCTGGGAGGTGCCTTATAATCAAAATCCTTCCCTTCCTCTCCTTTAACAAATACCAAATCCTGTGAAAGTGCTGTTGTTTTGCTCCATGGATGAACTCTTTTTAAAGAGTGTAACATTAATAAAAGTGATTTCATGGCCTTTTCAATCATTTTACTTTTAATGTGAGCAGGGGGTTTTTAGCTTGAATTTAAATGAGATTTAAACCTTCTTGGCAACGCAGACACTACAACATTGTGCTAGATCTTCATAACCAGAAACTGAAACTGATTAGTCTATTTGAAAGTAATCTGATTTTTTTTTTTTACCCGTGCTCCAGGATAATTTTACTGAGTTGCATCTAGCAGGAAGAAACGCGCTGCCTCCAGCTCTGCCAGGCCAGCCAGAACTGCCTGCTGCCCTCACACTATGAAACTGGAGTTGCACACTGCGTGATGTGTACTGCGATATGCGCAGGATCTTTCAGAGGGCTACAGAAGGCATCGTGTGTCTAGGACTTAGCCATGGTCAAGCAAAAATTATTTGCAGTCATAAGTCTACACACTAAAGTCTACAACTGGAGTCACCTTGTCCTATTTTCATGATTCAGAATAAAATGGAATTAAAAGTAAACAAAAAAAGTGACAGGTAAAATATGAATTAGATTGACAAAGTACTTTTCTTTTTTTATGACCTATAAAAGTCTAAGCTGCAAGATTATTATTTTTTTCAGGATCTACCTTTTGTGTCCCATATATTATATATATACACTTGTGTCTTGCTCATTTGTAATCACACACTAAGGGTGTCAAGAGCAGCAAGACATAAATGCTGTTCTCATGAGTAAAATTTTCTCGTTGCAAACTGAGGGAAATGGGCAGTTTATTAAGGCTCTGTTTTCCAGATACATTTTTTCTGAAACCTGCCTCATCACACTATAGAGACAATGCTATCTGAAAGCATATTGTTTTGGACAAGGGCCAGCCATCTGGGAATCCTTCACAAGTACCTGAAATAGAAGTAAGGCAGGGCATATTGAGGTGAGCGGCTTCCAGATTTTACCTGAAAGCTCTGTAGGTGGCCTAAGGCCACTTGAATCTAATCCAAAACAGGCACCTGGCTCTGGCCTGGATGCCTGCCAGTTTCGTAGTATATTCTATCCCTGAATTATGGTGTCTGGACTTATTTCATGGCTTATTGTTGTATGTCTTTTAAAACTAATTCCTCACTGAAAGATGTTTGAAATTCAAAGCTTTCTTCAGTTTCCCACTTTATTCTGGAGCTGCAGACACTTGCCTTATTAGGTCCAGGAAAAATCTGCTCTAACAATTCACTAAACAGAGCTTAATGCTTTGGTAGTGTGCAGATTGTTGTTCTTGGGAGGAGGAAGAAAAGGGAGAAAGGAGGCTTGTGTTATGGCTTTACCTTGTTGATAAACATGACCAGGTATAACTTTTGTAATGTCAGTGTTCTCGCTAAGTGCCTGTGCTGCTTAACTTTGCAAGCACTTTTTTATAGGTGTAAAGGGAGCAATCTACTTGCAGTCATTAAAGCTTGGTTGTTTATTAACTACAAATGTGGCTTGTATATGCTAGCCCCTGAATTATCACAGTGCTTTTATTATAGCTCAGTCTTTCATATTTCAGCAAAATTATTCGAACTTCTTCCTTATGAGCTGCCCAGAAGCAACTCTGCTATGGAGCTTCATGACTATTGGACTCTTTTGGAATGCCAAGTCAGACTTACTCATACTCCAAAACTCCAAATGGAGAAAAGAAATCTCCTAAAATCCAAATGTGAGCAGTAATATTCAATATTTTCTCCACAGAGGAATAAAATACTTAAAATACTTAAGGGAGAGTTTAGCTATGGGTGATACATGTAAATATGAGAACTTTTCCTTAAGAGCCAAATGTTTAGCTTTTGATGTTGAAGTATGTTAAGTGGAAAACACTACAGGATTTCTCAGTGCTACAAGGGCAATTTAAATGGTAATGTATTCATCTTTCTTTTCCCTATCAGATCTGTCAGAATGGTTGGTATCTTCATGATGTTGTATAACCAGCAAATCTAATTCTTACCAGATGCCTGGACTTTATATTGCAGTGTTGCATATTCTTGATTGCGCTGCTATCTGCCCATCTTAATACTTGATTATCATTATCACACTAAGCAGTCTACTTAGCTAAACATTTAAAGAAAGGCAGACTTCTGCAAACTCCTTTCCTAAATTGGGTAGCCCCACTGTTACAGAAAATATGTTGCTGTTTAAACAGCCCAGAAAGGAATTACCTGACCAGAATAAATAACAACTGCCTTAGGACAAGTTCCCTCTCAAATGTTGATTTGAAATTGCTGATCAAGTGTTAGATAAACTGAATTACTTACAACTCTCAATTAATAAATACCAAAGCAACTTGCCTAAGAAAACAACAGTGAACATTACACAGAGAGAACAATGCCCACTTCTGCAAAAATCACTTGGAATGGTTTGTTAGATACCAGGGCATTACACAGGGAAGAGATTTCTACTGAATGATCCTCAGAGCTAAATCAGGGGGCATCTGTTACTTCCCACCTAAAAGTCTAATAAGAGACTCAGAAGGATTTAAAGACTGTTGGGCTTAGAGGAAAATCGCAAATAACTGCAAAGTCAGGAGAACACTTAACCTGAGATTTATGTGTTGTATCAACAATAATGGAAAGCCCAAGAGAGACTAAGGGTTCAAGACATGAGCCTATTACGTGTGTGTGTGTGTGGAGCATGGAATGTGGGAAGCTTAGGGCTACCATATTTCTGTCCAGGTTTTCCCAGATGAAATGAAATGCAGTGAGACTAATGTGTCTGGGATGTGTCTTTGATTTATACACATACAGTAACTTCAGAGTGAATTGGATTTACTGTGTTCACATAGATCGCCTATTCAGTGCGCACACGTTAGATCCCATGCATCCTGAATGCATGGGATCCATTGTTCATATACTGTAGAGTAGATCTGACCATATGCAATAGACGTGTCTGCAAATGGCCTTGATCAGCTGATAAGAGTCCTGAACAGGCATCATATTACCTCAATTTTTCCTGGACAAAATATCTAGGTAGAAAAAGAGGACATACCAGAAAAAAATCAGATGCAGTCCTAGGTAAATGGCATAAGTATGAATTTCATTTGGTCTGCTTAATGGTACCATTATAAAACTATCTAAAGGGATCATTCACATCAGGTTAAAAAAAAAAAAAAAAAAAAAAAAAGGGGAACTGAATCCATAGATACTTGAAATGGAGAATTCCATTTTATTGCCCTGAGTGCTCAGTGGAGAGAGATTAGAAAAATATGTCATTGTCCACTCCTGCTTAAAGAGGGACAGAAATAAGCGCTGGTGTTCATGAGGGATATTCCTCAAAACATTAAAAATCCAATAAGCCATTTTCTTTCCACCCTAATAGATGTGTTTGATTCATATACGCTAAGAATCTTGACCTTAGCCATAGACTTTAAGGATTTTAAGCACTTTTGGAAATGTACTTCAGTGGATTTGTAGTTTGAACAGGCACTGCAGTCCTCAGATGGGCAAAGACAGTCCTTCATATTCCGAGTGACTGAAATGTTTGGAACTCCAGAATGTAACACTTGCTGCATATCCACACATTCCCTACCTTGGACTATAAAACTGGAAAGTCAAATGATGAAGTAATTCAACCCTCAGCAATGTACCATTAATATTTTAGTATGCTACAGGAAATAACCAGATTTGGAATGGTTAATGCAACATGCTACTCTAGTGTGGCTGAACGACTGCAGCTCAAAAAGCACAGTATCTGTATGCCTACTTCTCTGAATCCTGCCTAATGTCATTGTACCATGACCCAAGTTCTGCACATACTTATTGACTGGCAGAAATTACAGAAACACTTTAAGACAAAGTCTGATTTTATTTGGCAACTTACACTGATGCCTATCAAGCTATGATATCCTATCTGACTCTTATTTCTCTGGATAAAAAAAAAAAAAAAATAGGGCTACTTTTTTCTAAAATCTGTCTCATTACAGCATACAATGCCAGAGGGACACTCCATGTTCAACTCTGAGCTTATCTACCTAAGTAACCTAACACAAAGCATACCCACAAATATTTTTTAAAACAGCATGAAAATAATACTAAGCAATTTTTCTAAATGCACAGGGTAGGATTCAGGCAATCACAACCTCAGCAGCACCTATCTGGTGGCTTTTGCACCTAGTCCCTCTGCATGCTCTAGTCTGAAAAACAGACCGTGTGGAAATGGTGGAACTTGCTATGCACATCCGAAGGACATGCTAGACCTATTATGTGCATAAAGGAATTCTTCTGTTCTACATAACCGTAACATTTTACATCCTGACTCCACTGCAGCCAAGAAGCAAGTCAAGACAAATTCCCTTCGCCAGCAAACCTGAAATTCCATCCAGCAGGTGTCAGCAGCGAGCCTTGCACACCAGTCTTCAGGTCACACACTCCTGTAGCTGCTTGCAGGGCATTTACTGAACCCAATTTATACAAAATGTAGAAGACAAAGTCATCGATGTATAAATCAAGAAGGAAACATCTGTATTAAAAAAATCAATGAATAATTCCATTGCAAGAGTGATTATCTGGGAAGCCTTTTGTCTTTTTAAGAATCTCTGGCTTCCACCTTTTGACTCTCAAGCTGAAAGATGCGATTTAAAACTACTGTTTCAGCATACAACTTCTATTTCTGTATGCCTTGTTTTCTTAGATCTGCTTCTATCTTTTATAGCTAAGCTTTTTAGATTTTTCATGCTGCTATATAACTCTGAAACATGGAAATTCTGTAATACCAAGAGTTACATCACTGAATTGAATTGTGGCATTATAGTCTCATCATTACCAAGTCATGATGAGCTCCCTTTTGTACATGCTCCAGATCCTTCACCCTACTGAAACTGAAGGGAAAGTCTATAAATGGCAAAAAATTCCTCCACTACCTTTTTCATTCTCCTACACTACCCTTCTCATTCAGAAGAGAAACCTCCTCAAGAAGATTAAAGTGCTGTTTAACATCTTTGTTGGCAACATGGACAGTGGGATCAAGTGCACCCTCAGTAAGGTTGCTGACAACACCAAGCTGTGTGGTGCAGTCGATATGCTGGAGGGAAGGGATGCCATCCAGAGGGACCTTGACAGGCTGGAGAGGTGGGCCTGTGTGAACCGCATGAAGTTCAACAAGGCCAGGTGCAAGGTCCTGCATGTGGGTTGGGGCAATCCCAAGCACAAACAGAGGCTGGGCGAAGAATGGATTGAGAGCAGCTCTGAGGAGAAGGACTTGGGGGTGTTGGTGGACAAGAAGCTCAACATTAACTGACAATGCATGCTTGCAGCCCAGAAAACCAACTGTATCCTGGGCTGCATCAAAAGAAGCATGACCAGCAAGTCAAGGGATGAGATTCTCCCCCTCTACTCCAATCTCGTGAGACCCCACCTGAAATACTGCATCCAGCTCTGGACTCCCCATGGACCTGTTGGACCAAGTCCAGAGGAGGGCCACAAAGATGATCAGAGGGCTGGAGCACCTCTCCCATGAAGACAGGCTCAGAGAGTTGAGGTTCTTCAGCATGGAGAAGAAAACGCTCCAGGGAGAACTTCCAGCAGCCTTCCAGTACCTAAAGGGGCCTACAAGAAGCTGAAGAGGGACTGTTCACAAGGACATGGAGTGATAAGACAAAGGGTAATGGCCTTAAGATGAAGTAGGGTAGATTTGGATTAGGTACTGGGAAGAAATTCTTCACTGTGAGGGTGGTGAGGCATTGGCACAGGTTGCCCAAAGAGGTTGTGGCTGCCCCATCTCTGGCAGTGTTCAAGGCCAGGTTGGATGGGGCTTTGGGCAACCTGGTCTAGTGGAGAGTGTCCCTGCCCATGGCAAGGGGGTTGGAACTAGATGATCTTTTAGGTCCCTTCCCACTCAAACCATTCTATGGTTCTACAATTCCTGACTCATGTTCTGTTAATCCACATAATTGACAACTTTTACACAGTGCTCTGAATTTCACATCACTTCACAGCAAGCCTATTTGTAGTAAAAATGGGTATCAGTTTATCAAAAAGCATCAGTGAGACTTGACAGGCTCCTTGCTGTGAACAGAGGCTCAGATTCTCCTGAAAGCCTCTGCTGTCGTGAACTGGTATAGCTTGACTGAAGTCATGTTTTGCTGAAACCCACTGCGAGACAGAATTTCAGGCCACCTCAGAGTGTAACAAATCAACAGAACTGGAGTAATATGCATCAGTAGCAAATATTGTCTAGGGAATATAAAGCAATTCAAGAGGCTTTTTAATCTAATCTGGATGTCTCATATTGTCTATACCCATAAACAAACTGTAATACTCAGTAAATCCTATGGCCAGAATTTCTTGAGGGAAAGAGCTTGCTCCCTTTCTGTTGAAGGAGAGAGGAGAGCGCTCTCACAGAAAGCTCTGTACAGCCTGTGTACACATAATTATTCCAATGGTCTTGGGGAGTCACCATGTAGGTACATCAATACTTTTGGGGACAGCTTCCAGAAAGACACGTAAGTAGAAATGAAGGCAATTACTCTCAGCAAGTAAAGTTAGTATTCAAGTAGCTAACACTTTTGCTATGGCAGCCTAAACACACTTTTCTATCTTCTTGGGAAGACTTAACTGAAAAAATGTTACTGAGGATTTGGTTGTAGAAGACAGAGCAAGATTGAAGAGTAGTCTAGAATGCCCCCTAAGATAGAAGACTACTCTAGAATGCTACCTATCACAGCCTAAAGAGCTCATCCCAGTACCCTGTCTATAGTTCCTGGAGAGGAAGATGGTCTTCCAGAAGATGCTTCAGAGGGGGTCTAACTTGGACAGCACTCCAGAAGAGCCTCCAGCAATGGCATAGTGTTTTTCTACCTCAGGAAATAATACACGTAGGTTTAGGGCTAGCAGTGGCCTCAAAATCAGCTACACAAGGTCTGCTGAAACCTTTAAATAGCATCAAGTCCACATGCTCAATCCTCTGAGAGCCCTGCTTGAATACATGGCTTGGAGACATTCATAGTACAAAAGGGGTAGAATTTGTTCTGTGCCCTTAACTTCAAAGAATTCTGGGAGTTCATTTTGTTTAAAAAATTCTCATTCCAAATTTTAATCTGTAATTAGCTGTTGTAACTCTTCAGGTTAAACTTATAATTGAAATTCAAGAGACTTTAAAACTGTCTGGACAAATTAGATATGTACTTAGAATACTGGCACTTCTCCAAGACAAACAGTGCCTGTTGTTATCAACAGTGCTAATGTTACCAGAATAACTAGGAAGCTTTACAAATCAGCATGACAAATTAAAAAGAGGAAAAACAAAAATCTCCAAAGGCAAGGAGTTTTTAGCACTCATTTAAATTTAATCTTCATGGCTAGATTTGTTTCCAAAAACATATGTTTGTTGTAATTAGCTACTGAGACTGGAGCTTAATGAGTTTAATAAATATTTCAGGCTGTTAAGAGATGGAAGCGGCTCTGTGATGACTGGAGATTTTCTGCAGTTCAATGAAATATAAATGAAGAGTAGAAATTAATAATTAAAAGAGAATTGGAATGACTGAATCACACATTTCCTAAGGGCACCATCTGACTCTCTGTGGAGTGGAAAAAGTTATTAGGAACTGGGCATGGACCATAAGCTTCTAAACACTTGTCCAGCACAAGAACAGAAGATCAGTCTGCTGGAGGTATCCATTAAGGAAACCTGAACAACTATGCACAATGCAGACAGAATATTTTCCCTGAACAGAAGATTGAAGAGCGCAGTGGAGGTATTGCTATTTGCTTCAAAACTATTTTCACTGCAACCCCGGTGAATATCAGAGTTTGATGATGCCCTACGAGGAAACAAGAAACAGGAGCCACACACAAAATTACAGGGTTCATAAATCTTCAGACAACACCTCTCTTCATTTAGTCTTCTGGCTGATAAAATATCTTCCCTTTTTTTGTTCCTTTATTTTAGAATATTTGTTTTTGAGATGTTATAGGAAACATTAATTTTCACACTGTTTGGATTTTGTAGTCTTGAGTATAGATGGAAGTACGTTTCACTTCTATGTAACCCTGGGGCTACTTATTAACAGATTTAGACCACCTCTCACAATCCAGATATCCACGGTGGAAGAATGCAGAGAGGGCCGAAGCACCATGCCAGTCCTAACTCTAGCATTTCACATCAAATCAGATGTACGAGAGCCATCTTAAAAATCATGAGAGAAATGTCCAAGTCATTAACTTGTTATGTAATCAAGTTTGCACGCAGGTTTATGCAGCAGACACGAGTTGTGCACAGGTTATTTGCTTTAGTTTTTCATAGACTTTAGCCTTTCTTTTACAACTACAGGATAGAAGCTGCTTTTTTTTCCATGAAAGGAATATCCTTAAACGACCGCATGATTTCAAAGAACTTGGGACATTACCTCCTTACTACCATCACTAAAGTTGATAATAAGCATCAAATCTTGGATGTAAAAAGTAAAATTTTGAAGTTTGGAACTTTCTTTTAGTACTGACTGACTATTCTTAAAGCAGGGACAATTTTTGCTTTTAGATGATGAAACCACTCTTCAGAGAAAACAAATTAAATGTTGCTTGTTGTGGAGATTCTAGCTCATGCCGCCTTTAGGCGCCTGTGGCTAGAGATACTTCTTAAAACCAGCCAAGGAAAATTCACTTCCATAATCTTGGAGCAAGTACTAAACCAGACCTTGCAGCTTGATGTAGAGTGCATGCCCAGGCTCTCAAGAATCTCACAATTTGTGTTGCACTGAAGATAATCTATGGATAATCTAGTCCATACTGTATAATAATTCACTACTTCAAAGGAAACAGAGAACTGTGCATTTATCAGATAACTGTAATGTCATGAAAGGCTGAAGGATATAAGAATAAGATTAAACTACAGAGATAGAAAGCTAAGTATTTAAATGTTAATGTGGAAACACTTGCTACATACCATAAAATACATAAAAAATCTTAAAATAGAAGAACACGCTAATAATGGAGAACGGACTTCAGGCCCATTCTCCGCTGTTATTTCTGTATTTGATCACAGGTTATCATTCATTAATAATCTAGCAAACAGATAGTATTTTGAAATAAGGCTTTGGAGAACTACCCCTTTGATTACCAACAAATACTGAAGTTGTTACTTTAATGTAGACTGCAAATATCATATCAAAGGACACTGGTGAGGCTTTTCCTTTTCTCCCTCTCTAAATTACAATGTTAAATTAGCCTGATTTACAGACCAGACATAACAGGTAAACAATCTAAACTTCTGTTTGTAGCTAGGTTTTTTCCTTATTTCACTCCATCTTTCTCCATTTTATCCAGTGGGTCTGCAAACAGAGCATTGTAAAACTTGTTTTCCTGGTTTGACTCATGGCTCATTTCTTATGAAGATGCAGAAGATGGGGAAGGGGGATTTCTGCATGGGTTCAGCATATCCTAAATTATTTTATTTAGTTCAGACAGGCGCTTCCACTGGTTAAAATATTTTGCAGAGTACATATGTCTCAAGAAATATAGCAACATGTTAACGATGAATGTACCAACCACAAAAATCAGTTTATCTCAAGCTGTTCATAACGACAAGAAATATAATGAATGACGAAATTAGGATTCAGCTGTCATCACTTTGCAATACTCTCACCCCATATATTTTCATAATTTCACATGGTTATGTCACGGAACTCTTTAATGATTGTACAAGTTGTGTGTCACGAGGTAGAAAGATTTAAAATGGCTGAAAAAAATTGGTATATTTTTCTTTTTTTCCTCATGAATTTGACAAGTTTCTCATCATCCTATTAACAGAGGGCTCAGTAATTGAAAGTTGCTAAACAGTATATTTCAGTTAATATGAACATGGTTCAAATAATATAGATTAATAAACAAGAAATCATAACTGAAAATGAAGAAAGCTAAACAGAAACATGTTTGACATTTTGCAAATAAATCTTCAAAAATCAAGCCCCATGAAAGTATATTCTCATGCACTCAAGTGGAAAAATGTGATCTCAAACCAAATGTTTATTTTTCAAACAAAGGAAGAAGTATCCAGTCCATTTTATTCCAATGTCTTCATTGTGGTCTAATTAATCAAATCAAAATGAAATAAAAATGGTAACAATTTGCCAAACACATAAAAGACATGTCTGATGCTGGTGATTAAACAAAAAACTCCCCCAAACAGTCTGAATTGTTTCTAGAGGAAAGAATTTTAGGAGCTTTTGAGCTTTCTGAACTTTTTCTCTAAGTTGTTTTCAAAAGATCAAATACAAATTTACCATTTATCAACCATATTACACAGAAAGATTGGGGTTGTCTTTGAAATTCTCTTCACCTGAATTTCTGCATCTACTTCAAAAAAAAAAAGGAATTTTTTTCTTCTAGAAAAGGCCCTACTTCTGAATACCTCCACTAAAATATATATGACTACAAAACTGAGCACAGATGCAGGTGTTTGGTACATCATTTATAACACGCATTCCTGATGAACTCAAGCAAGTAATTTCTATTCATCTCTCAAGTAAAAAGCAAATACCAAGACTTTTACAAAGTACCTTCATTACAAGAATTCAGAGTTTGATAGATGCTTGTTTCTTGCCATATTTCCAGCAGCTTGCCAGGGGCAGCCTTAGTGCCTGATGGAAATTTACTTACATCATTTTACACCTACAGTAACAGTTATTTCCAGTGAAATTCTCTATTTTTATATTCATGCCTTGTTTATTCTGCTGCATCACAGACATGTGACTCGGAGACATCTACAGCTGAAAACTAAATCTATCTGTTACCAAATATAAAATATCCCTGAGACAGAAATGTATGTCAATAAATAATGATGAGAACATAAATCGCTGTTATTTTACTAAATGGCAAAGGATTTTACCTTATTCACTCCAATCAGAGATAGAGAGGGAAATCATATCAAGCATAAGCAAACTGGAGATTGTACATCAGAATAATAAAAAGAATGTGCAGGCAAAACTTATTGAATGCTACAGCCACATGTTCCCAGTCAGAGACATTATGTGAACCAACACACTGGGAATTTTAACCGCAGTCTCTTTATGCCCCGTACACAGTATTTGAAGGCCAATTAATCTGTATGTTCACACTCCCTATGTGTGGTCCCCTCTCCCAGTCCAACCACATTGCTGATTGCTTGTGCCGTGAATATCTTTTCTCTGTTGGGCCAAAATAATGCACTGACCCTCTTGCAAGGCTGTTACACTGGGGCTTTCCACACAGAACCAGTTCATGCAAAGAAACAGCAGTTTCATCGCCTTCTGCACCAGAGTGGACTTCACCTGTTTCTAAAACTGTTAATACCAAATGTCAGAGAAAATAATTTCAACAAGCTGTGGCTGCTGCTCTGTAACTGCAGCTACTGTGTTTCAGTCAGGGAAGGGTGTAAAAAGTTTTTCTATTGCTTTATTTCATTTCAACCTCTATATAAAATAGGTCAGAAGTCTAAGCTATCTTTGTGCTTTTTTAATAACCACAATCAAATGGAAATTTGCACACTTACAGACAAAAAACAGTCCCAATATCAAAAGAAATTTTCAGCAAGAAGTGACAGTCAACTTAAAAAAATAATACACGAAGAAGATGTAGAGGTGGATCCGGGGGGCATGTGCAGATAGCTATTATGAACAGTGGCATATACTGAAAAATGAGATATATTATGTTTGAAGTACTAATTAAGTTATTGTTATTGTACAGGGAAAATACATTTCTGATAACATAACTATTACCTGTCACGTTCTTATATACATTGATACAATGAATTTTCTTAGTGATAAATATCACCTCTGTTTTACAGGGAACCTGACACCAAATTACTCATATTTATGGTCTGCTAATTAATAATAATTGTGAAAGTCAGCTTTTGATGGGTAAATCGAACATTCCCCCTATTTCCAGCCTAGTAGAGGATCCTTTACTATACTGATTAATATTACCATTTATTCCACTGTATGATCACAATACTGCCATGCACATTCTGCAGGACCCAGAAGACAGCCCATTCCCAAAGGACATGTCACAGAAGAGTCCTTCTCAAGAGGGTGAACATTAGGGTAGCAAACAAATCAGTTGAGAGACATTTGATTGCTTAAATAATTAGTTGTTCATCTCAGCATAGTATAATCTTGAAGGATCTGAAGAGCTGATTAATTTCTTAAATCACAATCCCATTTAAACTCCAAGAGCTTTGTCCAGGCTACTTTGCAGCTTTAGGTTTTGCATACAAGGTTTTGAAAATTTCACTTTTTGAGTAAAAATAGAAAAAAGGTTTTGAAAATTGACTTCCTGCCCACCTGGCTGACACAGCCTGAAATCCACCTGCCCACAAAGGATTTTCAAAAAACACTGCAGGCAAGGAATGGTGTTGAGTGGATCTATTGTTGCAACTGACAAGCATATAAAATAATTTAACTGTCTATTCCTGAAGTTCTTACTGTAAAATAGAGTTATCTTTAAGCTACATGGAAAGAAAAGCTCCCTGACTAAGGGAACTGTTGTCAATATTACATCATCCCCTTCACCCAGGCTACAGTCTTCTCTTGCTTTTACTCAGTATTAAAGGTCATTGATCCTTTAGTACATTACCAGATGCCACCAAAATTAGGGGTCTTTTCCGTTCACTCCCACACTTGTTAGATTAGGCTTGTACATATTCCCTTGCTGTAACACAGTACTCTGATAACATCTGGAGAATCAACTCTCCCTCCTTCCATTGGCAGTACCCAGATAAGCCTATTGAACTATCTAGAGGAGAATCCACTCCGTGTTAGCAACAGCAGAAACACTCAGAACACGCACTCTAGTGTTTCTCTGACTCACCTTGCAGTTGGGTGTCATGGCATGCTGACTGCGGTTTGGGATCAGTGCGTCACATCGCCCCTAGGAGAGAACAAACATTTTACTGTTCTTGCAGTTACAGCTATGGAGCGTTACCAAGAAACAAATTTTCATCAGTTTTCATCAAAATTTCAACAAATTCTTCAGATCTATTATTATTGTTGCTTTCGAACTAAAAATGTCTGCTTTAATCAATAGGGTTATAGTTTTCTTTCTGCCATCCACTGAAGTCAGTAAAGTGTCTCCGTTACAGCCCAACCAAAAGGACATTTCCACTCAAAAGAAAAGAGCGGCACATTTAATGAAACAATTTATTTAAAGAACATCTGCTTGAGTTTTCAGAAAGTTGCTGTAGGATATGGTTACACTGAACCATAAGACAAAAATGTCTGGTTTTACTGTGTTCTGTATCTCAGTTATTAAGTCAATTTTATAGGACCACTTATGCAGGCTGAAAGTTTTCCTAATAAATCATTAGAGGATATTTAGGCCTCTTTTTCAGTTTGTGGTCTTTGTTTGTTTTCCAGTAACCACAAAACATCTGAATTAAATTATCTAGCAAATTTGATTACAGAAGTTGTACATCTTCAAGATATGTGAATGTCATTGCAACATCAGCAACCTCATGTTCTGACTGCATGTAAATCACTCGGTTACTCTTTCATTGCATTGCTATCACATAGGTGTTAAATCATACACAATCAATATAGTGCAGTTTCAACTTTTCCTGAAGCTGAATACATAAATTTCAAAAAATATTTATGCTTGGATCACATCACATGCCCTGTTTGACCTTTATTAGCCATGAGCCACTGCCCCTGCAGCTGATGAAGAAAAAATAAGCTGGCACCTTTCATAATGGTATAGGCTATACGGTTTTAGGATGAAGGGTTCTGAAAGAGGGTTTGTGACAATACCAAGGTGACTATTTTGTCCATTCCAACAAATTTTTTAATGAAATAGAAACAATTGAGTTTGGAAGTGTCTGAATGTTCCATCTGGATATGCCTCACTTTAGAAAGATTTGATTTTATTTAAAATTGTGAAACAACTTTTAGAGAAAACTCAATGTATTTTTCAGAATTTAGTTTTTTTCAAAATAATTAACAGCCTATGTTTCTTTTCTTTCTTTTCTACACAATCTCAACATTTTTCACAAGATAAGGCATTTATGTTCCAATCAGCTGTGTGTGTTTGTTTTCTTGCAGCCATGGTGTAAATGGCTTAGCACAGAAGAGGTGGTACATGCCTCAGTATGGGACTGCAGATGGCAAGAACTAGTCCCCCTTTATTTACTAGAATTATGATGTCTTCATTTAGACAATACACTTTTTTGACAAATTAAAGCAAAATTAATAAATAAATAAATCCCAAAGATGATACAGTAACTCTTAATTTTCTTTAACAATATGAGAAAGCACTATTATTTTTTTTTTTTAAATTTGCTTTTGCTGCTTACAAGTGAGCTCTAATTGTCTGTAAAAACTCTTAAATCCAAACCCAAAATAATAATTTACAAACAGTTTAAGCCACTGGAGAGCAAGTGTAACCCATGAAATATAATGGCTATAATCTGAGCAGTGTCTTTCCACGTTATCATTGTCCAGCACAGGGAATACAAAAGTTAATTAAATTAGATATTAAATTAAGCATAGTTTTGACACAATACGGTTCATTGGAATTTTATACAATAAGCTCACAGCATTACTCAGGGTCAATAAAGAATTACCTCAGCAATCCCCAATGGCACAGACATTGTTCCCATCAGGCAAGACAAGAATGTACCACACATTCCACTATTCAAACTGGGCTTTTAAATGTTTGGATTTTTTGGGTGGGCAATGGAGAGAAAGAGAAAGAAAAGGAAAATGAACAGTCTTTCAGCAAACAGTTTGATGTAACATAATAGGAGCAAAGAGTCTTTCTACTCTGCGTTGCTCCCCTGGCCCGCACGAGCAGACAAGTAGGCTTTCAGGCACTCCATTTGCGTCGCACTCCAAGCTACACTGCACATTTCCTTGCTTTGGGCATCATCTGTAGTTTGCATATTCCTTTAGGATGCCAAACATCCTTGGGAAAACAACAGCAAAACCCCAAACATACACAATACGCAGCCCATTCTCACACAGCAGAAGCCTCAGTCAGAAAATCTAGACAATAAAAGCTTTAAATAAAAAATATTATCTCTAGGCAGAACTGTATTTTCCTGGTCCCCCAGAGACTTTTTCTCTTGTTTCCGGCTTTGTTTTTTGCCAGTGGGTACCCTGCTTCCCTGTTGTTTGAGGTAAAGAAATCTATAATGATGTCTCTCATTCTCCATTAAAATGTCCCTGCAAATGAATAGAGATAAATTCACAGGATTTTTAAAAGCCTCAGTGGATCCAAAGTTGGAAAACTGAAGTGTTTTACTGCCACACTAAGAATATTACACAATGTCAGTAAACCTAATGAATCTTAGAACAAAGCATACAGGTTGGTCCATTGCAACACAGCTTGCCTGCAAGGAACAACTTTGTCTTTACTGATCTGCCTATGCCAGACAGAGGTGCAGGGGGAGGTGGAGTTCCCACATCTCCAGTGTTTGCAGAAACTTCAGTAGCAGCGTGCTACTTTTCCACACACATTTGCCAGCTGTTTTATCTTACAGATCACTCACGGCTTCCAGGATAAGGGAATGTTTCTACAGAGGAAGATGGTGAAAGCAAGCAGTGTAACACCCTTCCTTAATGTACCTCCATTTTCAAGCTGTTCCAGAGGTGAACTGCTTAGCATTAAATACATTAGTCACCAGTCCACATCCAGGGCTTTGGTATTACTGAGCCTCAAGCAATGCTCCATTCTGTGGGAAGTGAAATTTCTGCATTTTACATGCATTCAGTTTTGTCAGTATTTAATGTTCGCAGTGTACAAATTGTCCAACCTGTGCCTTGTGGCAAGTCTGCTGCAGGCCTGAGCTTTCATGGGTCACTATGAGACACTATTATGGCCTAAAAGGAGTTTTCTTCAGAATGGTACCAGACTGTGGGACTGCTTAAAAGTGGAGTTTTGAGATTAGCTGGAGAATATTGCATCAGGCCTCCATTATTCTGGGCTATCAGGAAAGCAGCAGCAAAGCATGTGGATCTCCTCTAGCAGATCCATGAGAATCTGGAGATATTCAACTTGACCCCTCCCAAGCCATACTCTTTAAGTATGGCTCTCTTTTTAAAGATCTTCATTAAGGCTCCACCTCACTAGTTGTCTTGTAGAAGAACGTGATCAGGATCTTCGTTCCTTCATTTGCTCCTCTCAGGTGCCATTTATAACAGCTCTTTCCATGCAAAGATATCTCACAAAACAGTACAAGATAACCAGACCACAGCAAGGGAGTATGCATTTGACACAAGAGGAATGCAGTTTATGGATGAGTATATTTCTAACATCCAGGATCTGTCTGGGTTTTATGGGTGCGCATTTTAAATCATGCTTTAAAAGACTAATCTTTTGCTGAAGAGACATAAAGCTGGGGTGAGAAGTATTAGAGGAAAAGGAGTAATAAAAATCTTTATTATTTTTAACTTTTTCTGTTGCTAACTAAGGTGAGTACCCATGAGAAAGCAGCCGCCATGTAGTTCTGTCCATCACCTCCCTGAAGCTGAGCTTTGCATTGCACTTAATTCTGAAAGAAGTAAGGCTGAGGAAAGACAAAGATATGTTTTACTTTGTCATGCATGTGGTCTGGCTAAAGCAATAACAGCCCCACAGAAGAAACCCAGTCCAATTACTGCAGACATGGCTCTCTGTTTACATGTCCTATATGAACATTAGGGGGTTGCTTTGTTAGAATTTCACAGAGTTCACAATAATCCAGCTCTGAAGCCCACCAACATTGGAATTTTTGTTTTTCAACTTGCACCAAGTTTTCCTGCAGCACTTTGACTTGTACGGACTTGTACTTGGTTGTTTTGGTTGGTCAGGAAAAGCATGACAGGATTTCATTGGGAAACTTAAGAAGATCTCAAGAATCTTTGGTTTCAAAGCTATTAGTAGGACAGTTCTATTGAATTTTTGGGTGGCTCCAGGCTCAGAGCCCTCCTGTAGTAGGCACCCTATGGTACATTACTGCCTGCTTCCAGTGAACTAGTAGGAGGCGATTTGTTTTTCTTTAATATGATACAAATAGTTTTCATTAAAGAAAGTATGACTGTAGAAAGGGATGCTGTCTTGTGATGATTAAAGGATTTTTAACCTATTCAGTGTCAGTACAAAATTGGGGCTGAACAATGTACAAACATCTTCTACCACTATTAATTAATTGCTGCATTTTAGATTTGATATGGGACAGGAGATATAATATATCTCAGAGACACATTTTTCTTTCAGCAGCTCTCACCTATCAAGTGCTTTGCTATATTTAAATTATAAACTCTTTGGTCTGGGACCATCTTTTTATAGGTTTGCACAGTGCCTAGTGTAACAAGCTCCTACCTTTAGGGAGTTCTGCGGTGCACATTAATGATGTCAAGTCTCCCAAAACCTACATACAAAAGGACATTAAGTTTGTGAAGTAAAGGATTCAACAACCAGGAGGTACCAGAATTAAGCTTTCCTCTGCAATTGCCTATGCAGTTTTAACTTGGCATGCATGCATGTATGTGTTATGGTACAGACTCTCATACAGCCATATGTCTTGTACAGGAACAGGCAAAGCTCACTATTGCTATTGAGTATTTTATTTTGTTCCTCTCCTTTGCTGCATAACCTCCTGCATTCCCTGCTGCACCTCATCAGACTCATGAGTCTTCTATAATTGCCAAATGTGCTATCTTGTTTTGGTTGCCTGGTTTAAGAAGCATAGAGCTTGACTTTTTAGAGCAATTACAATGCATAGCACATTTCCACTCAGAACAGATGTCAATGCAATGGGGATCTTGCCACATCTGCAAACCAGAAACATTAGCTTAGATGTCTCAAGTTGGATCCCCAGAAAATGAGGAACACAGCATTACCACCTCCAAAACCTTGGTTTAAATCACTTACTTTTACTAACTATATAGAAGGCTCTGCCAAACATATAGTTCACCAGACATATATTTCACTACACAAGCACTGATTTGTCTTAATGCTTGAATCCTCTGCCCCTTTTACTGTAGTCACGACATGTCTCCTCAGAGATCTCTTTGAGCTATCAGTTATTTAGCAACTTCTCAGTGCTAAAAGCTTATTTTAGTCTGTGTAAACTAAGGACCTGAAGACAGGTACAGTTCTCATTAGATTTCTGTCTGGGAGGAGAATTTGGCACACATTTACTGCCTTGCCAAGATCTTCAAAGGGAGTCCCTGTGTGATCCTGCCAGGTTCCTAATCCAAATAGTTTGGAAAAACATGGCCATAAAGCATGCTATGTCACACACCTGTGGTGGGGTCCAGCTACAGCCTCAGTAATAAAATCCACTGCAGCATGCAAGGAGATTAATTTCTCAGAAATGTCTACCACGAAAATGCACAGGAATCCTCTTTAGTTCACCAGAGCATGATCTTTTATAAATTTCGATTGATCTAGGACTTCGCTTGTATCATTGACTTCTTTGACCTGAATTTGCCTACTCACCATACTCCTCCTTGCTGCTTTAGGCTGTGAAGAAAGCCTAATTAACATGTTGTTATCTTACAGCAAGAGCCACAGAGCAGTGATCTCCTCCTATTCTCCTCTAATCAGCCTCAAGACATAATTAACAGTTCCCTTCCCCACAGTGAGTGTACCATGTAAAAGCAGCATGACACATAGCTGGTCTGCTATAGAGTCTCACCCTCACAAACCTTTTTCTTTGCTCACACACTTTTTTTGCCCTTGAGCTCTATTTCATTCAAAGGTGTGAAGCTCACTGCAACCTTCAAGTACAAGGAGCAAAGAATTCCAGTAAGAAACTACCTGAACTACCTACACTTGCAAAAATAATACAGGCAGACCAAATGGTGCTTATGTTGTAAAGTTTACTGATGTTGGGATGAAGATTCACCACCCCTCTAAGGAGACAGAGATAAGAGTCTTCCCCTGAAATTCCTGTATTAATTAAAGAGAAAATCACTGGAACAAATCCCTTATGTTACTTCCTAATCATCAATTTACAAGTACAGATTCTAAAGCAAAACAACCCATGGGTGGTTCTGGGATCATTAACAAGATATAAATCTTTTAATAAATAATGTTATGAGTATGGCATCTTAGGAAGACTGGTACCAATTTCTACACTGTTCTAAAGCCTGCTGTGCAGTTAGGCTGGATGCCAGTGCTGAAAAAGAACAGCCTGAATCTTGGCATGGCAAACCTCCAGTGGGCAGCCTTAGTCTGTGAGTGGTCATATTGTGCTCTTCCAGGGCACTGTTCTGCAGAAGCTATGACAGAAGAGGCCCATATACTGTAGTGGAGCACTAGTGATGTGTAAATCCAAGTGTTTTCATGCTGTCAGCTGAAGCCTACTTAACAGAGACTATGTGGGCAGCATGTAAAATAACTGGCTGAGCACTTCCCTTCCCAGCGTGCTAAGGCCACCCTTACAGCAAGGACTGGGAAAGAAAAATAGCTGCCTTGTCAACTTTCATTTAACTCTTTCAATAAACATATGGCACACAGTCTCTAAAGGTGTGTATGTCTGTGGTGACAGCAACAGGAGGAAGAACTTGCAGGGGGACCATAATTCTGCATATGCTTTCCCTGCTAGCATGGCTGTAAAGCGATTTCAGAGGCGGCTGAATTCAGTGCCTTTCTGACTGGAATGATAATGCCATTAGGAAGATAACAAATGAGATGAAGCTTCCAAAATGCCTTATTAGCCTTTGATGGGATGTGAGGAGCTGCCAGCAGAAGCAAAATATATACGATCTGCATTTCAGCTGCTTTGTGTCTGGAAGTGCAGAGCTGGAGCAACGTGGAGGGTGTGCATACATTAATCCTCCTTCCATGTAGGAGAGTAGGTGGAAAAAAAGCCAGGAGGAAGAATTATAGTAGTCTCCCTTTTATTGTTCTGATTTTATTGTAGTCAGCTTTGTGCTTTTAGTCAGTTATTTATAATTCTGTTGTTTGCCCTATTTAGTGTTATAGGATCTTACACTTGGCCCACCAAGTCAGTGTATTTTGCATGAAGACTGTATCATTTTGATGTTTCTTTCAGCAGTCTTTTTTTCTATTCTAAACTGCTTACTCTGGCTATTGGGTTTCAATAGCTAATATAGACAATTCTGTTGCACAAGGTCTAGGACAGCTTATTGGGGTGTGTTACAATGAAAGAGACCTCAACCAACCCAAGAAAGAGTCTTTCTGTATCCTCTGCCCCAGCTGAATGGACTGCTGGTTAGGACAGCAGCACAGCATGTGGTCACACTCCTCCTCTGCCTCCCATTGTCTTCTCTGAGACTATGCTAACTCTATATTGCTGAGCACAAGTGTTCATTTGTTTATGCTCTCCTCCTCACCTCCATCCTGGGAATATATATAATGGAATAGAAGTACTTGGACCAATTTTTACACTTCACAGTATTCTGGCATCAGCCAGCCTTCCATGTGTAGCTGCTACGATTAAAATAATACTGTTATATTAGCACCTCCCCAGTGAAAAGATATAACAAAGTGCTGGTACCATAAGGTATGCAGTTCCCATGCTCATGCCTCTGCCAGCTCCAGCTGTTAAAGCCGCCATGAGCCAAACACAAGATAATCAGATTCTTTTTTTAAAGACGATACGTGGAGCTCTCCCTGTTCTCTGACTTTTGAACTTCACGGTTTTGCCAGCTATGGAAGGTAGAAATACACTCTGTTACACTCTGTTATTCTTTTAACGCTGATTGGAGATTCCTCATTCACACTATTACAAAAGATTTATTCAAAGCAAACACTAATAGATTGGAGGCTTTAAAACTGAAGGAACTTGAGTTTCAAGGGACACGTGACACAGAAATCATGACTTGCAGCACTGGTCCATACTATAAGAAGAGAGAGCTCATTTTATTAATAGGAGTCTAAGGCTTAAACCATTAGTGTGGTCTCTCATTTTCTCAGCACCTAGCAGGTATATACAAAATATTATTTTTACTATTTTGTGTTATTTAAGGCTATTTACATTTTTACATCGATTATGTTTAATGGATTAAAAAAGGGTGGACCTGAACTCATTCTTATTGGTGAGTTGGTGAAACTGCCCAGAAATAAATGGGCTGCTCCACTGTCTTGGCTTCTTAAACATGGCACTAAAAGTGTATTTCCTCACACTAATCTCATCAGCCATATGTCTCCTGTCCTATGACACTATGTAACTGTTCAGTCTTTGGAAAATCGGTCACTTCTTATAATAAGTAATTTAACCATTTTAGCCACATGCCCTCAAGATAATCTCTTGAACAGGATGTGCAACTGATTCAGTTTAACAGTAAAGTATTCATAAGGAAGTATTCAATAGTAAGGCATTACAGGAGTTGTCAGAGCAGAATAAAAGAAAGAAATAAATGCAACTCTTCGTATGCAGCTGAGCGATTTAGTTCAGCATACTCTATATCTATAGAGAATGTCTCAGATTAGATTCTTTTCACAAATCACACTTGTGGTTCTGCTATGTCCATTTTTCATCACTTCAGTACCTCGCAGGATAGCACCTGGTAGGAGTTTGTCTTAAAAATGGAATTTATCTCAGGTAATTTACATCTCTCCTTTGCAAATATCCTACTAGTTTGAGAGAGGACAGAAATAAAAATCATCTTGCATTTTGGACATTCTTTTTTTCTTTGCAGGAAGCCTTAAAAGAAGAGTTTATAGAAAGCATGACAGAAACCCACTTGAAAACATTTTCTGCTGCAGATGTTGCCATCCCATGGGAAGGAAAGTATGTCAGGAATTCTTTTACCATCCCATATGATTATGGGACAAGCTTCTAAATGCATCTCTCACACTCAACCCACAACTGCTGAAGCATGAGATAAGAAAGATTACTTTAGCTGGGAGCAGACCTAACTTGAAGGTCTGCCTGTATAATACAGCCATTAGTTCTGCCAAACATACAGCACCAAAAAAGTCCTGCTACATTTCCCAACATTTACTACATTCACTACATCGTACATGCCAGCATATTGCTTTCCATTGCAGGATTTCAGCAAAACAAACCCTTCAAACAGGACTAACACTGTTAGCCAAGTGGCAATAGGATTTACAGGGAAGTAAACTTGAAGGTCTAATGCAAGCGAGCAACAGCTGCTTACTCTGTCTTACGCAACCTTCTGACTGGCACCCAGCTTGGGTCTACACAGTATCTTCCTTGCTGAGAAAGGAAGCAAAATACTAGGCTAACTCCCTTATAGCATGGTAAGATGCACTAGATGAAGATTCAAGAGAATGAGGAGATTCCAACATTTACTGTAGACTGAACTTGACAAAAATGCAAATTATATGGTTGCTTAAGTTCAAGGGATTCAGACTGTGGTCTATCTAATGCAAGTTCATGTAAAAAGAGATCTGTCAATGGCATGTGGGTAATACGAATGGATATGCACATCAGGGTTTTTGGTCAATCAGTTAGTTAATCAGCAAACCTGAACATGACTACTCCAGTGTAAAAGCTAGTGTAACTATTTTCAATAAGCTGTCATCAGCTTTTTCTTCTTTGCATTCATATCTGGTATTCCTAAATATTAACCTGGCCAATACAGTCAAGACCCATCTGACTTCTGCTTGGAAAGTGCCTCAATCTAACCCTGCAGCTTCCTAGCTCCCTCCCTCCACCATCAGTCAGGCTTCCTAGATCATTTACCCTTTTCATCAAGAAAGCAGGATTGCCTTTCTGACATCCCATGGCCATCAGACACAGCATCATGAATCTTGATGTCTGCCAGAACAGAGAGAGACCTGTTTCTGCCCACCACTGCCAGAGATGAACAGTGCTTGTAGACAAATCATGGCACTTGGTGGCAAATACTTCAATACCCAGCAGGAGGCTTTCCCACTGGCCATAACAATCCACAGTGCTATCAGAGGAGCATATCTTCCTTATCATTAGACCAATCTTCAATTTTGCATTCATTATAAATGACAGTGTCCTTATAATTGAATTAAGGATTATTTTGTATGCTTAGAAACTGAGATGATCTGTGAAAAATATATATATTTTTAATGCCAAATGCTTTAATACCTATGAGAATGCCTTCTTTGATGAAAGATTTTAGCTATATGATCTCTACTAAAACATTTGAAGGAGCAGCTCCTGGCAACAATAATGGACAGGGCTTGTTATAGGAATTTTAACTAAGTAGAATAAGAGATAATTATATGTGGTTAAGTAATTTAGGCAGGATATCAGAAAAAAATTCAGAGTGAGATCTATTAGACAATGAAAATATTGTCCAAAGGAAGTGATAAAAGCCACATCACTTAAAATATTTAAAGCTGGTTTGTTTAAAGCTCTAGAGAGGATAATTATATTGAATCAATCTCAATTCACAGGGAATGAAATCAGCTTCTGTTCAGGAGCATGAAATAAATTACTTAACTGGCTATTGTAGTTTCCAGCTGAGGTGACTCCATGGATTTGCTTCTCTTCAGGGGATGCTGCTTCACTCTCTCTGTTTTCAGAGAGGAGAAATACCTCTAAAAAGGAATTAATCTGGAAGCCTAGTTTAGATAGCCTCCCAAAACCACTGTACCACAATGTATAGTATATGCAATGGTCTAGTAAGGCTGTAAAATGAGCGAAATAAACTATTCCAGTGTATCATGGTTCTGCTAGACCCTGTACCTATCCCTTACCAAAATGACCACTATCAAACCAAAACCATTAAGAATTTGTAACTAAATTTTTACCTTATCTTCATTTTTTCCTGAAACGCAAACATTTTTTCCACATGTTGGCTTGTAAAATCCCATTCTGCAATATTTAAGGGATTGTTTATGGTATATTCTCCTTCAGCACATTTAATCAACTCATGTGTAAGTGCCTTTTTTCGCTTTCCATAATGTTGAGTCTCAGTTCTAGTGTATGGATGATTACATATTAGGATCTCTGTGTCACTATATCACTAGGTCATATCATAAATCAACCACTGATGGAAAATGTTGACAAGAGTGATTTATAAGTTTTCAACTCTAAGCCCCATCTAGATGTGCTCTGATTGTTTTGTGATTATTCCTTGGAGGAAATATGTAAGAACATTCATAAGTGGGGAACCGGTGGGTTCCTGTCTGAGAACAATGAAAATTATAATTGCAGTACAGGAGCTGTTCTTATTCTGTAATAAGACTTTGTATTGAGGGCTGGTATCCAAATGGAAGGTTTTGATGCAGACATCTGTTAATAAAATATTTACTACTTAACTTTGATATGGAAATAAACCAGGAAGTCTGATTAAGTCCTAGACAATCCTTAGGGCATAAAGCAAACCAAAACAACCCTCCCAACCATCAGTTTTAACTAAAATGAACAATTATGCAATACATTAGAGTTACATCAGGGTTTCGACTATAAGGCCATTTTCCACATAGAAAAAAGATCAAAGTTTGCTACAGTGTGATCACATGTTCTCAGTATGACGTATATCCATCCAAATAAATGTCTGGTTTTTATAATTTAATTAATAGATATTCCTAACTCTAGAAAGACTTAAGTTCATATTTAACTAAATCCTAGTAGCAATCCACTGTTCATAATGAGATTATCCACAGTTTATTGACTTAAGCCTATGCATAAATCTCTACAGCAATGAAAAATTAACTTTTTGCACAAATGTATTTATATGTTATACAAAAATATTTAGGACAGCAGTCTGACTCTTCTGCAGTTTATTTTTAAAATGATGCTACCTCATTTTGCATAATTCTTAGTGTTCGTGCCTGCACAAGCACATGTCTCAATATATTCTCTTTTTAAGGAAAGATGTGTACACAAAAGGCAAAAACTATATAGGTATGTATCCAGGTACTTTTGACTTAACCACACAGCAATTAAATGCATAGATACTTACATACAGACATATTTACTCATATGTATATATATACAGACTTAGATATTTATGTATTCAAAAATATTTATATGTATGTCTCTATATATTTTTAAACATAAAACACGTGTAAAAATAAGCATAATAAGAAGCAGAGTAAGTGGAGAGCCAGAGCTACATAACACATTAGCATCCATGTTTCAAATACACAAATACTTGTTATTAGCATAGATTAATATTAGAAGGGATTAGGAAGAAAAAGAAACAGTAGATTATGATGAAAGAGTTGAGATTAATAAGGAAGAATAAATAGCTGAAAATTGGAATACTTCCCCAGCAAGTATGAGATCTTACTTATCCCCAGTACCTTCTCCATGTCAATGACTGTGTAAGTTCAGAAATTCAGGTACAAACATTGCTATCAGGCACTATCAGTCAGTATTTCATTTTTGCCAAATAATCTAATTTTCCTATGCACAGATTTTTACTTTATGCTTTACTACTTCTTCATGTCTTTGTAGTATCACAAGTACAGGCTACTTCCTGACAAAATGAGATTGTTAATATATGGTATGTCAGTAAAAAGAAAATAGTGTAGCAACTCCAGCTGTTTCACAAGCCAGTCATAGACAAGCGTATACTTCCACCTGGCCCATAACATTTTGTTCAGAAACGATTGGGATTAGCTATTCAGCCCACATGCACTGCCCCAGCAGCCAGCTGGCTTGTCCTGTGTCCACAGATGAGCAGGTGGTTAGTCTGTGACAGGAGCAAGGGGCTGCGCAGAGTAAGACATCACCTCTGTGCCAGAGACAGAACACACAAAGCGCAACCCTACCACCCGCGCTCAAGAACTGGCCCCAAACCTTGGATTATTTTATCAAAATAAGCGCTCTCCAACACTTTTCTGCAATGTCAGTGTGGCTGTGACACACCTAAGCATATATATATATATATATGCTGTGACACACCTAAGCAAATATATATATTTGGATATAACCAAATGATACACCTGGTATCAGCAATCTACATGATCTTTCAGACATCAATTTGTTCTGGAAACTACATATTACCAATCTGCCTGGAAGGCAGCCTGTGCAACTCCAGAAAAATTCCAAATATACATTCTTTTCACAGCTAATATATTTCTTCCATAGTTCATAATGCCCAAAATTTGCTTACCTAATCTAAACTAGTAATAGTAGTGAAATAATCTACACTAGATCTCTGTATGATTCCTACTGCTAATATACTCCTACATCTCATTTGAGATACAAAAATGCCATGTACTTTAACATTATACAATTTGTCTGTACTGACACAGGATGTTTGACCAGAAGTCTAACTCAAAACCTTTCGATGGGCACTAAGTCTTAAACCATCATAGATTTTTTTTTTTCTTCTAGTATCTTCTGGAACAGTAATTATTTGACATGTTTAGAGGATTTTAAAAGATATAATTTTGAGGGCAATTGCAAGAAATTATATGTAGTTCATAAAGAATTATATAGGTTCAATTTTCTTCTTATATATGCTCTTATAATCCACAGTAAAAACACTTAAGTTTGGGCATTACCTCTGTATACAACATGAATGTTACAGTATTCTAGTTAGCAGTGTTGATTCCAGAAGAGCGCCTATTATCTTAAATTAGACAGCAGTACTGGTGCAGCTGTAGCATCATTAGTTAGGTCCCAAAACTGAAGGAGTTAACTTTAAGCATCACAACTTGCTTTCAACTTTTTTAGCCTTAAGGGTTCACATTTACATTTTTCTTTCCACAGTTAGAAGGACAAGGAAGTTACCTTTAAAAAAAGAAAATAAGAACTAGGAATCTATTGCAATTCATGCTCTAGGAGCTGGAATTATTTTTAAAAATCCTAATATCGTGAGAACTGGCAGCTCTGAGACTGGATAAAAATTGTTCGGTACTTCCTCCAATAATTGCCCGATTTGAAACAAGAAAACCCACCAAAAACCGATTTATTTCCACAGAGTTTGGGGAAGTACAAAAATGCCTAACATCTCTGGCTTAAGAACTTGAGTGTGCTGTTTGAAGTATGATTATTTAAGAAGCTGTCTTAAACCATTTTTAGATTTTGGCGTACAGTATTGGGCTGAACTATAAATTTTCCTTTCCCTTACTTTCTTTTGAGCTGCTATTTGTGGCAGTATAAAGCTACATGGGTCTGTAAAAGCCATAGCTTTAAGCATGGCCATGCATGTTAACTGGAAAAGTCAAGGAAGATAAACAAAATAATATTCAATAGGGACAGGATACTTACTCTTGAATTCTAGAAATGACTAGAAATGCATGAAAATATATATGACTCCCATTGGTCTCTGCACATCAGTGTGGCAAATCCAGAATTCCAACACTCTCTGTGTTAACGGGCATTTGCTGGTTTTTATTTGTATAAATCTTACCTTTGATTTACACTCTCAAAACACAGAGAAAGGGAACTACTGCATGAATTATGGTTCAGCTTTTCAACTCCGTACTTAAAGAAGTGAGATATAAAATCTTATATGAAACAGCTTTAAAAACAAGACTTCCTATAGAACTGATTTTCACTGCTCCTTTAAAGTCACAGCTGAGTTAACTGTATTCACTAAGGAGTGTGGAGTTACTTAATATGAGAAAGTAGGTTGAAGGGGGAGGCAGAATCTGAACTAGAGTAAGTATCTGCCATTCAGAAAAAGCAGTGGTAGGCATATAATAGGCAGTTAGGTTGTATAAAATATAGTACAGCCTTTGAAAGATATACACAGCTTATCCATAGGATTCTCTCCTGGCATCCTTTAAAGAAACTAGCCTTTGTTAAGTAACCTCAGTGTTGCTATCATATTCAATCAGACGGATCTTCTCACTCTGTGAGAAACCTGATGGATGCCTACAACAGTTCCCTTTGCAGGGTGAGGATCATTACCTGGCTGATATACAGACCTCTGCTGTGGTTACCAACACTTCATTTTCCCGTGAAATTGTAATTGCTGTTTCCTGTGGCACTTTGAATTGAATACGTATCATCAGCCAGGTAATTATATTTGTTTCTGGAGATTGCTAGGCTTTTCATTGGCCAAGATTTACCATGTCACTCACTCTAACTGCCAGCCCCTGTGGAAGATCAGGGTCATGAGAAACCTAAGCAGGGAGGAATAGCTGAATTCACTCTTTAGAATGGTTTTTAGCAGTTGGCTTTGGCCTGAAATGGGCAGCCAAGTGCAGCTCCAGGAAAACGTTTTACAAAGCTTCCCCCAGTGCAGACAGGTGGCAGCTGCAATGCTGAGAAACAGACCACATGGGAGCATATACTTTAAAATTTTAGATGTCCTTTTTTCTGCTTTTGCTGTTTCTGAAGCAACAGCTGCTTCAGCTGTGCTGCTGTGTTCAAATCTCTCAACATCCTTCCCATAATAACAGATGCATTATTGAGCATTATGAAAGAGTTTCTCCTGGGGAATGGGGCTTGCTCTTGGGGTGCCAAAAAATACAGATATTACTAAAAAGAGAGATGATTTGTGAATTTGAAACTGCCTGGTTCTGTCTCTCACTGTGTTAATAATGAATTCATTACAGAAGAGCTGTAGTTCTCTCCACCATCCAAGTGAATCACCTTTTTTTTGTCCGGCAACCCAGCACTTAAAGCAGTTAAAGCAGTTCTGATCTGAAATTATACACATCTTGGAGACACTCTCTGTTTCTGTAAGCAGCCGTTACACTCCTGTGCAACACAAAAGTTTGGAGTATGACTTCTGTGCTACCGACTCAGGTGGTTTCAAACCGTTCCACCTAAGCTGAGGAAAGAAAATATGCCTGTATAGTCTGAATAGTTTGCCATCAACTAGTGCTTCTAGCCCAAATTATGAACAAGGATCATCAGGCAGAAGACATACAGTTCAAGAATTGCATTTCTTTTTAATCAAGTGTACTGAAATACTTGCGAGTTTAAATCACAGGGTTTACTGGGAGGTTGCAAGGCATAACCACGGCAGGCCTTAACGTCCTTCTAGCCTCTGACCCCCATGGAGTGACAACATATGAACAAGACATCAGTTTAGCAAAGGAGGTATGGAACCACGTACTACTGAAGATGCTGTCTGCACTGGTCGCTGTACCGCAGTAAGTATCAGGTAATAAGGTAGATTCCATATGATCAGGAGATTATGAAGTTCTCTGCTTCCAACCTGCCAATGGAAGTTTTTGTAATGCTCCTCCCACGGGGAAGAAGAAGCCCAAGGGACAACACAAAGGTGTTTAAAGTTTAACAAATACCTAAAAATGGAGTGTGTGAATATATACATAGGATGGGCACCACTGTCACATCACTGGTGAGCCTTCAGAAATAGAGGGGCAACAGTTTGGAAAGAGCCTTCAGAATATGTAGCTTATGCTGAGTGTGATAGATCAGACACTGGGTTGAAACAAGAAGGTAGATGAAAGATGATTGCAGGAACATTTTAAGAGGAAGAGACTATGGAAAAAATATTATTTGTGTACATTTTCACAAAATGAAGTTTATACTATTTGCAGAACTCCAGCTATGAAACACAACAGCAGCATTCTTTTGCAGAGCAATCAATGAAAAAGTACAAGCTTTACTTAGCTACTGAGTAAAAAACTGCTTTATACAACTTCACTGGAGCTTACCAGTCTGTTGGAACCGGCATTCCTAGTATTTCTTCAGTGAGTTGACTTTGTCAATTCCTATTATAAGCAGAAAACAGGAATCAAAGTAATAAAAGGTACTACAAAACAAATGGTCTGACATCAGGAAAGGGGTTTGGCAGGGATGCATTATGTCACTTACTCAGCTGTTCAGATGCTATAGCAAAATGATAATGTACTTTGATCTTGATCAATAGATGATGGAGTATGAATTTGAGGAAACAGATGGTTTGGTGTTGGGTATAACACGGTGATGATGATGATGATATCCTTCCTTATTGCTTACTTAGAGGAATTGGTTGGAGTCCTGGTCACAAAAGTGTCCTGAGATTGTGTTGTTTCTGGACTACACATGTAATGTGATCTTTTTTGTTTTTCCTTCTTTGGAACTGGTAAAGTCCAACAACAATGGACACTAATAGAGAAGCGTCTGGGAAGGAATTTCAATGCCCCATTTTCCCTGCATATAAAGATAAGAGCTGTACCAAAATATCTGTGAAAGATCAGTAATGACCCACGGAGACTAGAAGACTGCAAAAGGCATGCAGGACAATTACAGTGCTTGTTCTAGCCTTTCAGTGGCTGCCTTGATTCCCTGATATAACAAACAGGTATACACATGCCAGGTGGGAATTATATGAATCAGGACATACCGCATTAGGTAAATGGTGCAAGGAACTACATAAAGAGTACTCAGTGGAAAAAAATAGTCCACTTAAAGCTTAGGTAAAATACTAAACAATGTATAACACAAAGCAGCGATCCCAAACTATGACCACTGTTATCCCTGAGGTTAATTATAAATGGTCTGCAACTAACCAGCAGATCACCTGCCTTCCACGCACAGAGCCCTTTGTGTATCGCATAGTATCGTGGCATCTGTAGACGTGCAGACCTGTAGACAAGTCATTGACCATATGACATACCTACACACTGTGACACCCTGTGACACAGACCACACGCTGCCATCTACGAGAAGACTTTTTGGGAACTGTCAAAATATTTAATGCAGCAGCTCTATCCCTTCTCTCCAGTATGTCTGTAGTAAGATACTAGCAATCATCAATTAGACATCTATTTTTAAGAATATTTGCCAACAATGCTCACTGATACATAATCCTACTCATTTAATGAGATTAAATCATTTACTCTCTCAGTAAAAATTCTACAGACAACCTATGTAACTTGTCAAAATATGTAACCACTTAATGAACATGCTACTCAAAACCACATTTGTGTAATTTTTGCACATTTCTTCTGTAAACTGCACATTAGTGAAACAGTTGACTTTGACCAAGTTAAATCAAGCTAGGCTGAGCATGGGCAGGAAGTTCACTTAAAACCTTTTCAGACTGGCAAATCTGTGTCGATATTATTCTTGGCTGAGGTGGGGACCTGCAGGGACAATTCTGGAACATAAAACCATATTAATACTTTGAACATAATCAGTGTGTATTATATGTCTTTAAAAACTGATCAAAGTTCTTGTCTGACCAATAAAAATGTTTTACTTATTCTTATGACCATTCAGATCATTATGGCCATTCTGATCCCTAAGTACTAGTTAGGCACAAAGAACAAAAATACATATAGATCTGAGTATTACTAAAATATAGCTAGATACAATAAAAAACGGACTGTGTTACAGTAATATAGTTGTAATGACACTTGCTTCTCATTACTTTTTTAAGAAAGAAGAACTTATTACTGCATAATTTCCAACTTCTTTTAGGATTCTGATGTAGTCAGACTATATTGCTAATATTAGAAAAAAACTACGTTAAGATCAAAATGATAACATGTATTGCACTTGATTTTTTGCATGCAGTGATGAAAAGTTTTGATTCACATTTTTAGACAGAAATTCTCTTCTCCTCAAGTGATTTTTCTAACTCCTTTTGAAGGTCATACCAGCATGGAAGCAAGTTGGCCTGAGTCAGCACAGATAGTAGCTGTATCATTCTTCACACTTTAAAGCCTAACTCATGTATTTTTTCAATTACAGAAAAAGAGTTCACAACTGCTTTTTCAACATATTGCATTTCAGGTTTAAAAATAAGCCTTCAGATATATGCCCTTTTGAAAACACGAAAAGGAGATTTCAGTTCAAAATGAAAACCCCATCATTCCAGTTAATAAAAAACACTTGTTAAAGCAAAGATGAGCCTTGGTGGAAATGTAAGTTTAAAATTATTTGGACTAAATGTATGTGTAATAAAAATCCTCCCAACAGAGAGGATACATTTTTACTACATATTCTTGTCATTTCTTGTTTTCTAGAGTACAGAAGCACTTGTACAACTGTATGTAGAGCAAATCTCCTGATAAACAACTACATGCAATCATTCTGAAGGCTAATGCAGCAACAAAAAGTTTGCTCAGGACTGACAGAAAAACACACTTCCACCCGCTAACCTAATACATGAGTCCCATTACTTTTATTGCCATTTTGTTAATTAGAAATATTTGTATTTCTAAGATGACTAATGTGAATGTGGTTGCAAAAAGCCATAATTGCTATTAAGAATAACTGGGTTAATTTCTGAAGGGGATTTCTAACAACTTCAGTTCAAATGTAATGCTATTGTAATAACACACAGTGATTTACCTAAATGTTTATGCTGGCATAAACATATCTGCTAATGTGTTTTTCCAGGATTTGACCCATGATAGTCACAAAAATTGTTTATTCAATTCATTCAATTTGTTAGGATGCTTGAATTTAGGTGCCCGCTCCTCTACAGTACCATCAGAACTTACGTTTAATATTAACTCTTTTTCTTCCTTTCCATTTTTCTTTTCTTTCCCCCAATAAATCAAATTAAAGCAGCACAGTATAACACAATGTCATTGATGGTTCTTCACCCAAAGAGTAAGACCTACTCTCTTCTTGCAGTATTGGTGGCTAGGGACCTTTCTCAGATAGTGAGAATGTTGTAGGAATCTTTCATTCTTTCCATCCTAAAAGTGGAAAAAAGGACCAGTTGCCCCTGAAGCAGCAGGAAGCTCCTTCCCAGCTGCTAAGACAGACAGAGATAGCAGCAGGGGACCGCACTCACTCCAGCAGCTGGGAAATATCCATTTGGGTGTGTGGGTTGGCCTTGTGTGACTATTTGTGGAATCTGTCTATGTGCAGCTTATGAATTCTGCGTTGATATTTTGAAGCTGTTGTTGTAAAAATTCTTGAAAACTGGAACGCCGTAGTGGCCCACATCCAGATCTTCGATGGGCTGACTTGACCTCTGAAAATGTCTATGCATTATCTGCACAGGCAGCCTATGAGCATGTTACCGACCTAGCTGATACATACGATGTGGTGGCCTCAAGTTAAGTGTGAAAAAATTGGCCATGTGTGACCTCTTTTGTTGCCAAAATCTCTACCAGGTGCTCACAAGGACCAGGGCCAAGGACAAGTGACTAACCTGTATTTTGACTGAACAATCAGTGTGTTAAGCAGGATGACGTAAAAAATGGTGGTGTTCAGAGGAGATAGCTGCATACAGGCTTTTTTTTAATAGAAACTTGAACTGGGAATAACAGTATATCTTGGAAGGTAGGTACACATACACTCTATGGTATATGCCTCAGAGAAGAGATGATGTAATGTATTTCTCATTCATGAAAGGACTATAAGAAGTAGAGTAATATTAGAAAGAACGGCTTTACTGTGTGGTGAGTTTCCCAAAACATACACTCATCAGAAGGGAATTCATGCCACTCAGGTACTGACAGAGATGAGAGAGGGCAAATGTACACGAGGGGCTGCTACCACTCTTAAATTAAAACAAACATTTTGATCTTTTATCTTTTGAAGGATTCTTTTTTTAAATCTAAATCTCCATTGTTTCCTTCGATCTCCATATTAATCCACTTCCACTTTTGTTAGGTGCAGCATTTTGTTGATAATAAGAGAATGACAACCCAGGTAATTCTACCTCTTCTCTGGTCACTCTAGATTGTTGCAGTCTGAAGCTGTTGATTTATTCAAATCCATCTGCCTTTGTAGTTTTCTTTGCATAGGTCTTTCTTTCTCCTGCCTTTCAAATCCCAGTTATCTATGTATCACTGTCTCAGGTACCATCCTTTCAGGAAGATCTCTGTTGGGCAGAAACTGCTTTTGACTCTAGAAACTGCTGAACACTCTAAAAGTGCTTAACACAATGAAACTTTGATCCTTTGAGGATGTTATGAAAATATTATCATTTATCAAAATAGGAAGTTAAAATCTCAGTTCATCAAAAAAATACAGCACAGATGTCCAGTTGTGTGAATTCTCCCAAACTATTTACAGATTACTGACAGGAATCTGTATTCACCTGTCTGAATAACACTACATTTAAGATGATGAATATAGACATAGAAGAGAGATCTATCTGTGCCTATTTAATGTTTTAATCTAAACAGCTGAACATTTTATTCTGTCTTTATAACACACAGGTTATAGAATTTTATCAGTGAACTGTACTTCTTTCTGTAAGAACAGTTTTGGCTTCAGTCCCATAGTGACAAACCCCCAGCAATTCCTTTAATAAAATACTGGGTTTTTTTCTCACAGTGCCCCTTAATTTCAAGGTTACATTCAAAGAAAATTATTGGTCTCATCTTTGTTCAGATCATCTTGAATAAAAATATTGTAATCAATCCTTTTGTGAGTTTCAATTCACAGTTTTCAAAGGAAAGGACTGTTTTACATTTAAATATTTCAGTTTTATGGACATACTGAAAACACATTGCAGAGATTTATTGCTGTTTTTTTCTTGCTGGTCTTATAAAGATGAGTCTGTATTGCCGACACCACAAAGATGTAAACACTCTGGATAAGAAATAAAGAGTAACCCCCACCAAGAATGAGATCCAAGCCACAAGACCTATAAAATGGCTGTGAGTGTTGCAATGTTAAAAGCATTCTTGTTTGTAGACTGCTAAACTTATTTTAGCAAGGACTGGAAATGGACTTTTAAAAGTTTATTGTATTACATGTACAGTATACAGTGCCGTGTTCATACTCTTTGTGTAGAAAATTTAGCAATTTCTTTTGAAAGGATAACGTGTACAAACAAATTCTACACAATAGCTTGTGGTTTTTTTGCTGTTTCTGTTAACACTTTCCTCTTTATTCTTTCTTAATTTTTATGTTCATTGTCTTTGCTTTTCCTCCCTTTTCCATCTTAAAGAACATCCTAGAGAATCTCTGTGCTCATTCTTTTTCCTCTTTAGTGTCAACATTGAATCTCTGCCTGGCAATGTCACTTGGGATCACACTCTGACTGTGAGTACAATTGAGTGTCTGTGCCATGTGTGATAGCTATTAATACAGGATAAAAATTCTTCACCATTTCAGAAAAGGTCTGCACTTCACCCTGAAAAAATATATGAATGGGTATGTCTTTTCCCATAGGTTATGTATGACTTTTGCTTTATGAATATTGAAAAGATTAGTGAACATGCAAATGTCTGAGGTAATACATGCAAAGGCAAAAAGAGGTAGAAGAAGAAAGGGAAACAAGAAACAAAAAAAAAAAGAGGAAATCAGTCTTATTAAGTGAAAGTTGATTAATGAATAAACCTTTATTGTTTTGGGGATGACTCTAGGAGAAACAGTTTCAAAAAGAAGCAGCAATTAATTTTTGTTCCAGCATCACTCCTACTACCCAGCTGAGGTCAATGGGGTGGCCTCACAAAAGCCAAACTTAAAAGACTTTTGACCAATGTTTTCAGCACTGTGAACACTAGTACTCATCTCCTTTAGCCACAGCTATGCTGCACTTCTTCACTGATCTAGTATCGTCTTGACGTCTAGAATCACAAATTGGTCACTTTCTGTTTTTCAAGAGCAACATTTAATTCCTCTGCTAAAATACTGCCATCTCCTTGGCTTCCTTAGGAACAGCTATTGCCCAGAGCTTTGATTTTCCCTTCAGCCCACTGTAGCATGAGATCTAGCATGCTGTATGCTGTTGACGCTCTGCTCCTTCCATGCTCACATAGTTCCTGTTTGAAAGGTTTATCCTGTATATTCTTCCTGTACTTGATCTGGAAGATTTGGTTCCTGATTAACAGGAACCGAACTGGAGTTTTCTTGCACATGCCAAGAGAACAAGGAAGAAGATTATGCTCAACAACTGTGGCTAGCTTTATAAAGATCCATCTGGTAGGGAGGATGAAAGGAAAAGCCTTTACTTCTGCTCCTTTAGTTTGACCAGGGAGATAAACCAGTGCTTCAAGCAAACATCCTCACCTGCCTCAGCTTCCTTTGAAGAGAAGGATGACAGTTTGACAGCACTGCTTGATAGAGATGCCTATAACTGGCATTAGAATCGATGCAGTTCAGGCTCTTTTTCTCCTGGTAATGAACAGCTTTTCTTGCAAAGCACACACTCTAATATTCTGTGTTCAGTACTGCGCCTGTTCTTGTAGCTTAACAATCTCATCTGAAGATTTATGTAAGCAAATGGCATCTGCTAAGTGTCAAGCAAAAATATGGGCCATCCAACACTTTAATTTAAAGATGATGCCTTGTGCTGTGTAATACTAAATAATGTCATGTGTCTGACATACCCATTAGAGCATGTGAGACACACCCTACAACATGTTTTAAATTAATTTATCCTTATGGAGAAAAAAATGTTTCCTTGCTTATGAGAGTTTTTTATTATTATTAAGGAATTTCCTGGGCCAGCACTTTCTTTAACTGAAAAGCATGCTCATTCGCCTCTTCTTGGAGAGAGGGTACATCTAACTATATATTCTTTCTGCCTGTCAATAGTGTGCCAAGATCTCAAAAGTCAGGATAAGGCAGAGAAAGGAATAACTTCATGATTTTGCATTTTTTTTTCTTTTGCCATAACACTAGATTACTTTGGTGCAACGTTCCTAATATACACATCAGTAATGATTAAAATGAAAATAAAGGAGTGTAGAGGAGGAGCTGAAGTAAATTGAATATGATCTCTCTGTTTATACTACACAGGTAGAATAGGCCTTTTAAGATAAAGGTTATTATCTCTTTTCACAATTATGGGGTTAGCAGAGATTCCCTCCTGCCTTTTCTACATTACTTGTGAATCTGAAAGGATCTCCAGGAATATGATCAGAAACCATTGATCTCCTTGGTTTTCAGGGAGGCAAAGGAGCACAAAGAAACCTTGGAGAAGATGAGGTGGATGCTGACTGCCACATTAAGTGTCCTTCTGATGGCTTCTTCGAACAGAACTCCTCAACTGTTTGCTTACCTCTTCAAAGTGCTGCTGTGATGTAGTGCAACACAGGTACCATTGTTACTGTAATCTGTAGGATAAAACTGTTTGAAAACTTCAAAAAGAACACTGATTTAAAATAACAAAGCAAAAGCTCTCAGTCCCAGTGCACTTCGGGCAAAGAGACACATTGACGCAAGGCTGTTATCACAAAGTTACTTCCTCTCCTGGGTTTTACAATGCATGCCTGTGATATATTGAATTATTCATATAATTGACTCCACCGTAGGGCACTACAAGGTTTAAAATTACCCTTTTACTTTGATCTTTAGACATTATTCTTCGTAATCCTGAGTACAAATGCACTTGCAGGAGCACAGAGGCAGTAAGATCTTCTGGACTAGTTTGTGACCCACTGCAGTTGACCAGTGAACAGGAACTCTCCTGTGATTAAAGTTAAGCACACCTATACTAAACAGCCTGCTTAACCAAGACCCTGGTTTCATACACAGTTTAGAAATGAATCACTTGTGCAACAGAAACTACTAATATCGTGTTGACTTCCTTGTCCCTATTAGGGAAATAATTCAAACACATCTCTCACAAATTAGACTCGAATTAGAACTCTGGCTGAAGAAGGAACCTGGCCCAAGTAGAAAACTGAAGTTCCTTTTCTCAAGCTTTGTTTTCAAAACTTCTGCACACCCATGGGCTCTGGAAGTTCCCGTTGGTTTTGAAGAACTAACTTTGCATGGAACTGAGGAACTCTGTTTATATCTCGAAGTTTTATTATATTGGAAAAGATTAAAAATGTCTGTGTTTTGAGCATTAAGCCACCACTATTGTTCTGTCATTACTGAATAATTACTGATAATAAATGGAGCATTCACTGGGGACTACAGCTTTTATGACACACACACCAAGCAGTGCAGAATACCCTTCCCATTGGGGCCATAGTAATAGCATAAATAATTACACATTTCTGAGCTACAATAAAATCAGTAATAACATAGCATGTGAAACACAGAAATATGACTCTGCAATTGATTAAGCAGAAATAATTGCATTGAGATTATGGTGTAAACAACGGGGCTGCACCTTGGTGTGACATGACTCATAAATCTGAATGTTAAGAGATGGCTGAAAGTTCAGCTTCTTTCCCTCATGCTTCTCCTTTTGAGTTCCATAGGGGCCTAAAGAGCTCTTTGGGGCCTGAGACCTGGGAGATGAAGATTCCCTTATTGCAGACCCTATGACAACAAAGCATAAAGCTATCATATGAGTCCCTTCCAGAAGAAAGAAGCCAGGAGTGACTATTCAGAACCTGGGCATCAACCGGCAGCACTGACTGGACAGACAGAAGGAAATCTTAGGAAAGGGGGCGGGTAGTGTAACTGGGGAAGCATTCCTGAGCCTGGCTTTTTTGGAGTTAGTGTCTGTCTAGCCCTTGGCAATGACCATAGTTGGGAGATTTCAAAGATGGTTTGAGAGCACTGAAATCTTTCAGCATGGGCTATACAGTCTATGCTTCACCTCTCAGAGCAGTGGCCAGCTAGAACAATTTTCTTCAGTTCTTCATGTAAAGAAGAAAACGAGACAGTTTACATATGCATTTTTCCAATGAGCTGAGTATTTTTTGAGCTGAGTAAACCAAAGTCATTAACTTCCTCACTAACTTTGAAAAAAGGAATCATATTATTCAAGATAATAATTTCTATGGTAGTCTTGTGATTTAGGACAAACTATGCTGATGCTTTCTCAGTGCCCAAGACACAGATGGATTTGTATAAATCTGTAGTCACTAATCACTGCTCGTATCTGATAGCTCTGATATTTTACAGCTAAGATGGCAGTTTGACTGTAATAATTCAGTTTTATTCAGCAAGGACCAAAGATTTACAAATGTTCGCTTACCTCTTTGTACCATAAATGAGCTAACTGTAATGACCAGACTTAGTGTTTCCCACTGACAAGCCTAATCCTTACACATGCACTTTAGCTTGCCCATCAAGTCAATCCCCATGAAAACCCGAGTTATATTTTCCCATCAATATCAATGACATGATCAAATCTTTTCTGGTACTTATCTTTGCAATCAGGTTGTCATTCCTGAAATGTTTCTCATACTTTCCCACAACAAAGACAATCAACAAAGAAGCTTGAAAAAAATCACTAGTTGATGAGTATAGATTTGCCTGTATCTTTTAAAGTTAGCTTATCCACTAAAGCTGTAATTAATTCTTATATATGATCATGTTTTTTCTTCTGATCCCAGCTTAAAGCTGAATCTGTGCAATAGGACCAGCCACATGGAAAATTCTTCAACTATTAAACTAAAAACACACTAAATCCACATTTTAAAAGATGAAATTTAGAAATGTATAATAACTACTACATGAACAACAATCTAAGTACATTTCATTTGAACTTGAGTAGCTATAATTTACGTTGCAAGTAACCTAATTACACTGGACTTTTTAGCAATGTATTGTTCTCTGACCTTTTTGATTGGACTAGGAAACATTAGCAGTTAGAATGTTAAATGCTAAACCACACTGGTGAGTGATAAGCGAGTCATTCTGAAAGACCATAAGAAATATCAGTGGAAAAACAGTAAAAAATTTGAACTCCAAAAACCTTCTACAATTCTCTCACACAAAAAAATGCATGACAAAATAGTTCAGCTGTGAATATAGTAATTCATTGCAAACACCTTTTTTAAAATTCCAATTAAATTTTCAAGTAGTAAACATCTTGGGTTTTGCTGACTGAACTGCAGTGTCTTTTAATTAATTCCATGACAGTAAGAAAATTAAATGTAGCTTTAGTTTAATACTTTGTACGAGAAAAAATATAAAATACTTAAACAATACAATCATACCAGGACTCCAAAGTGTTTCTTAAACAGAATGTATGTTTCTATTCCACAGGCTTGAAATGCCATGTTCTAGACCTAAAATCACATAAATCCATAAATAGGCTGTGATGTTACAGATGGGACCAAGGATTTTATTGGAGTACCTTTACCACAAAATTGGGATCATTTAAAGATATCATCTCTCAGCTGCTGTTTTCTCATGTTTTACATCTAAGCTTATATTTCACAAAATAAACACATATTGTGAATTTATCTTGTGAGAAGAATTATATGCAAGTAGTCTCATGGAGACTGGTGAAATCAAACCTCATTAGTATTTCCTGCCTTTGAACATAAATAATGACAGGGTTTCAAAGACTGACAGATCTTTGAATGAACGGCAACAATAGTAATTGTCATCTTTGAATTGTGCAGGAGCCATTTTGAAAATTGTCCAAAGAGTAGGGAAAAAGTTTATACTTTTGCAGAGTGGACATTAAGACTGAGAAAAGCCTGTGTTAGGCCCTTGTCTCCAATTTTCTGCCCTGATTAATTACAAAGACTGCTAATTGTGTATTGATGTTAGTTAAAACCATTTGGCATTTGGTATCTGTCTAGTCATGTCAAAATTAAAAACTTTCTGTGTAAATGTTAGGTCAAGGAAAGTACCATAGTGTTTTTCCCTCATTCCTTTTTGTTTATAAATCCTTTATAACTGCAAGGATTTGTATTTATATCATTTTGAATGGGACTGCAATGGGTTAAGAAAATACAAATTAGAAAAAATCAATTATAAAAATAGAGAGTGGAAGTGATGATTTCTAAATGTCATTAATCTATGGTGATTCTGTGGCACAGTTTGTAAACAAAGAAAGGATCTGATTTTCAGCAAGTTGGACAGAAGGTCATTCATGTGTTGCACATCTCATTGCTGTTTACTGTTGTTACACATCAACACACAAGTGAGAAGATAAATTTTGCCTTCTTTTCGCTGTCTAATAATATTGACTTTCTCACATACAGCCTCCTAGACATGATACAGCCAGTGTCCTGTACACTGACAGGACCATCTTTGTGCCTTACAGCCCACTGAATTTCAATTTCCAACTCACATTTATATATTGTTTGCCTTTTCATTCCTGCTTTTACACAAATTGATTGATTGGATGATTATTCCACAATGACTCACACATCTGGGAGTCCAACATCTGGATATGTTCCCGTTTAGTGTATGTTCCCAAGAGCCATCTTACATTGTCAGTGGTGAACTGCATTTGCCTCCTTCTAACCTACGTCTTGAAATAATCCAGAACCTACTGAGTCCCAGGGGTGGTACCTCAATAATTGCCTTGCCTCCAAACTTAGGGTTTAATTTAGTGTTAGTTGCATGAGTGTGAGTCATTTAAATGAGCACTAAACTAAACTACAAGTTTCTTAACTACAAGATTCAGGGACCTCCACGGACACTTGTGGTGGAAAAGCAACATATGGATTTGGCCCACCAGCTTCAAACTGACCTGTAAACTAGATGTAAACATAATGTATAAGAACTGATTTCTTAAAGGTCTTAAAACCAATGTTTAATTACCATTTTCCAGTGTGACAGCAAAGCATGGCCTAGAACTAAGTGTCTTGCAAAATTAGTGCATATAAGCTGTAAGGCTGTTTGGCCAGTCTCCCTTGTGATGTATTACTCCTGGGGGGAACATGTGCAACTATTGAGGGCTCCAAGAAAAATTTGAAGCAAAGGAGTTTTTCCAGTGGTGAGGCACTGGCACAGGTTGCCCAGAGAGGCTGTGGAGGGCCCATCCCTGGAAGGGTTCAAGGCCAGGTTGGATGAGTCTTTGGGCAACGTGGTCTAGTGTAGGATGTCCCTGCCCATAGTGGGGGGGGTGGGGTGGAACTAGATGATCTTTGAGGTCCCTTCCAACCCAAACCATTCTGTGATTCTATGATTCTATGACTTCAGCTGAAAAACTAGGCTTGCTCTCGAATAAAAACTGTAGTTCTCAGTGTCCCTGGGACTCTAAGACACCATCATCCCACAATTTTCCTGCTTCTACAAAGTACTTGAATTCTAGCAATGTCTTTTAGTAAAAATGTTCATTTGAACATAAAAGAAAAGCATTAGAGTTTAATACTCCTCTCTGTGCAATATATATTTGGAATTCTTAAAATGAGCTTCTGTTCTGACTCCCACAGGCCACTCACGCACATCCCTTCTGCTCTCCACTCTCTACAATACAGCCTCTGCCATTTAGAATTGATCCTTTCACCCTCCTTCTATTGCTAAAGTTATGTCTGCCACAAATAGCCATTATGATTCCCTTTGGTCCCTTTGCCACTCCCTATGCAAATAAATCTTGCTTTTAGCAGAATCAAGACATCTTTTCAGGCCTTCACTTGCAGCTAGTTAAAGAAAGGGAAATGTGCCCTGTGCTGCTTACTGAGCTCCAAGTGGAATGATGATTTCTGGAAATTCAGATGCAAGGAAGGGTTGGTATTTGTCAGTTGCCAGTAACTGCCTCACGTTCTATGCTCTTTGACAGAATCTGAAAATGATTAATTGGTAAAATAAAGGTAAAGTCCAATCCAAACATAGATCCTAGAAGTCATAAAACCAACAGAATGTGCACACAGTGTCTTATAATGAACAGCAAGGACAGAGAGTTCAATACAGTTGTAGAAAGGTACCAGCAGCCCATGCTGACATCAGAATACTTGTTATCTGAGGGCAGATCAAGAAAAGGGAGATCCAAAATACTTGCATTTAGACAGCTGAGAGGACTCAGAAAAGGTGTTGATCTGAGATAAAATCTAAGTATGAAACTGTAATATAGCAAAGTAAGTATAATGTGAATTCTGCTCAGACAATTATTTATTAATGCTGTGGCAAGGAGACTGAGAGCATTTAAATGTGTTGTCTCCCTATTGTATTCCAAGTCTTTGTGAGCAATCCAGAGGAGCTACATTTCTTAGTCCTCAAGGAGCATTACAATAGCATTATCTAAAAGACATATAAACTGCACTGTATGCCTTTTGTGAAGCCTCTTCATCTACAGTTTGTTGCCCTGAATATTAGGATAGTCACTTAACAGCTTCCAGATAAATATCAGCCTTACATTAAGTAACTATTTTTTCCACAGAACAACTCACTGAAGACAAAAGGTTTTATTGTTTTAAAGTAAGCCAGGTTAATTGAATAAGAGGATTTGGATTATATTTCACGTCTCACCAAGGTACAGATAATGGAATTCTGTTCCTTCAACTCCAAATATATGTCTCTCAAGATTAAGAACAAGGATTACCATTTACCACAGCCAACTGGATCATGCTAACATGGAATACAAAAAAAAAGCATACTTAACAAAGAATTCGGGGTTTATCAAACTTCTAAAGTAAAGTTGAACAGAATATGTAACATTGACAAAAACTTTGAAAAATTCTAAACTTCTTGTGATGGCTTCTTCTGGCCTCTTTCTGTGGGTTTGATTGTATAAACACAACTGAACTCTGAAAGATTATTCAATCATAAAGGAATCTGATTTTCAAATTATCTCTATTCATTTATTAAAGCTTTTAAGCATAATCTTTCCTCTCAGATTCATTAGGGAACAAATTAGATAAAAAAGTTCTCTACCTGTTTTCCTGCTGTAATTTAAAAAATTTCCTTGGAGATAAACAGCTTAGTCGGAAGTGTCCAAAATATACCATGTCTCATAAATGCCTAAGAACAGAGCCAGACACTCAGATACCGCAAACTCCATTTGGCACACCTAAGCGGAAGATAAAGGGGCAAAAACTACTGTAAGCCACTATTTGTTTTCCCTTAGAAACAGGTGGGGTCCTCAAGGGGTTCCCAGAATTGTTTAGAAGAAACTGTAAGATGCTCTAAATTATGGCTGTTAGACTCTAGGGCCACACCTGCTTCTAATGGCCTGCAGCACCGCCTTCCCTTCCCTCCTTCTTCATGTAATGGCATAAGAAATTTGTTGGCAAGGAAATGTGCTTAGAATGCTGCTGGAAACAGGAACTGCTGGAGTGCAGCCAGGTCTTTGGCCACAAGCTTTCTCTGACACACCCAGCACACTGTTACATTAAGACTGGGAAATAGCTGTTGCTGGTGGGGAACATTGCTGGTGATACTGTGGAAAGTCTAAACATTCTGCGCAAGTGGTTTTCTACTTCTGTGCAACACAGATCCATGCTCCTGCATAGGACACACAGCACAATTGTAACAATAAGGTCATTATCAGTGTCCTGATAGGAAAAGTGAAAGTAGTTTATTGATATGATTTCCTTTTTTATCTTCTCTGGCAATCCCCTTGCAATTAACTGCCAAGTCATGTCACTTAGCAAAAACTACAACCTCGAAGCAAAGTATTTCTGGAAAATACTTTACACCATTTATAACATGCCGAAGTAGGCTTGACATACTCAAAAGCTGAAATGAACTATAGCTCATAGTAGCTACCATGACATAATAACTTAATGGATGTCTGTGCTGAAATGCTAAATTACACCTAAAACATATGACAATAAAGACATTGCAGTCTTTAGTGCTGTTAAGTTTCCCATCTATTCAAACAGTATACAATTCAGTGAGGTATATAAATACTTCCAGTTTCCATGACTATGTTCTTCTTTCCAACACAGTATATGACAAAAAGTGTGTTTAATTGTTTGAGTGGAACTGAGGAACCCTTACTGACTGTTCAGGTGCTTTATCTGCAAGACAATGTCAGTGACTGATATTTAGACAGGCAGTTAGGTTATACTGATGTGCATGCTGATTAACTGGAGATACAGCAGAGACTCAGCCCATGTTAAAGCATTTTGTCTTCTGTCCTGTGGAGACAGTTAAAAATGTGGCACAGATTGTTGCCACATTACCATGCATTCAAACATCACTTATTAGTGAGATTTTGTAATCCAGTTCAGAGGTGGTACTCTCAACAGATATAACATGTGGAAGTGTGGAGTGTTTACAGGTGTCTATGTGCATTCTTGCACTTATAGATGATGTGCACAGACTTTTCATTGATATCTACTTGAACTGTCGTTCTTTTTAAATTTCAGGTTTATGATCATTCGTCTTTCTTGTTATTTAAAAATTATGAATGGATAAGAGATAATGATAACGACAAGAGGATAACTGTTTGCTTTAGCGTTAAGATAAAATTAAATAAGGAAAAATTGTTCATTAATAAATTACTGTGGCGAAAGATACTAACTCTATTGTTTTAGATGAGGTTCATTCAGTAAGTTCAACCTCTAGACATATACCTTACATCTGTTTAATTTAATCAGAAAAGATAGACAGTGTTAATTGCTTTCTGATGTTTGTCCTGTACTGCGGCTTTGGCAGTGAGGAAAAGACAAATTCCCTTGGTTTTAAGCTAAAGGAAATGGCTTCTAAGGAATAAAAAACACTTAAGCTGGATGGCAATGCATTATTTAAAGTTTAAAATCTTTGGGTTTTGTATTTGCAATATGCATGTTAAAATGCAAAAATGTGCTAGGATAACTTGTGTCTATTTCTTCATTGTATATTTGCATGAACTCTGATTAGTGCTTGGGAATACAGCAAAAGTCTCTGCAGTTCTGAAAGGTGTATACTATGACTTCAATTGTCATTAGTTTACAACCATTTAAAATAAATCTACAGAAAGTCATGTTTGCCCAAAGCCTCACTTCTGAATTAATATTACAAAGAGATTTGTACTGAATGTATCTTGAGTTAGTAATAACGGAGCATTCATGCCAGTCCTGCTTCAAGGAGTCAAGCTCATCAGGGAACAGAAACATCTCAGCTGCCATATGTGCCAAGCCAAAGCAATCTGAGCTGTTAACTGTTCACAAAGACTCATTTGTCAAATGATTTCAAAGAAATTCATCCACAATAATTCCTGTGTCTCACAGGTACTTCTCAAAAGAAAGGTAGATATCAATTGTCCCACCTCTCACAGAGGGGAAAACAGAGGAACAGTAAGTTACTACAGATCACTCGTAAGGTAAAAGAACAGTTCTTTACAAGTTGGTCCTAGCAATTTGTAAACAAGACAGAGGGGAAAAAAAATTGGTGTATTACTGAACATCACTTATTCTTGATGCTAACAATCTGCAGTATTTCCACATGTTGAAATTTTACACTGCAAATTTAGGATTGCATGTGCTTCAGTCACTATAGTATGCAGTGGTTGTCCCCTTCGAACATTTTAACTACCATAATTACTTTAACTGCTTAAAAATAACTGCCTTTTTTTTTTACTCTAAAGGCCATAAATTTAGGCATGCTATCCTAGAGGTTGTCACAAATCCTCAAAATCTACAGGAAATATTTTCCCCATTCTTTATTAAATAGTATGTCAACTATGAAAACAGCATGCTTTGAATTCTGCCTAATCTTAAAATTTCTTTAATTTCCAATACCATTTTCTGCAATTGTCTTAAGAGGGTTGAAGATGTAACATACATAATTGCCTAACTGTAGTATACAACCTTCTTTCCTGAGATCAGGTGCACGTTTTTTGCTCGTGTACAGAACACAATTCTGTTTTTTAATATTTTGAGACAAAAAGCAATGAAACTTCTTCACAAATATCACATGACCTGTACAATCTAAACACTGAAAACAACAGCTGCAATATTGTATTTTATAAATAATTGCTAAGTGGTTATTTCCAAAAGATTTTTTTTCCACTCTATTACTGTTACACAGATTTCAGCACAAGCCACTCCCAGGACACTCACATAGATAATCAGAGATGACTTCTCAATATCTTCGGTTTGGCACTAACTACATATGTCACCAAGCCTCCCCATAGAACACTGCAGCTTCACAGTCTTTCAGCATTCCTTTCATAGAAATCAAGCCAATTTCTGAACTCGGCAGTTTGCTTTTCTGTAGAAACAAAGGACTGGAACAGACCTCCTAGATCTTTGCGTCGACTCCGCTGCTATTGTAAGCAATGCATACTATAATTTTGTCAGAAATTCATCAGCTTACAGTAAGGAAGAACAATAGTACAGATCTCAATTGGCCCTAGCTCTGGGATGAACATCTCAAAGCAAACTTGTGTCATGCAGTCACTAAGTCACTAGGATTGATTGTCTTTAACTGCTCTGTTTAAATAACCTTTTCCCTACAGAATTGCAGCTGTCTTAAGACTCCAGCGGTGGGTGTGAAATCTGCAGCTTGCCCTTAGTAGAAACTCTCTAAACAATTCCCTTTTCTGTTTTTGTCTGAAAAGAACTGAACTGAGGCAGTACAAAGATGTGGGATTCAGAACCACAGAACAGATTAATAGGAATATTATGCAGCGGCTTTACTGACAACTCAAAGCATGAGAAGCTATCAAGAGTCTGGCTGAGCACATAAAACTGTTACAGGCTAGTAATGATCTACCTAAGGATGACAGATCATCTCCAGCAAATGAATCAGTCTTGTGAACATCTTGCATTTAGAAAGCTTTGGGAAAATGTTGTGAAGGCCAACAGTGCTGCCTATCTTAGATTCCATTTCTACCCTGTGCTGTCACTCTACTTGCTCATTTACAATGCAGGGAGCTGAGGAACTTACTTTGGACTTCTACAACTTCTCTAAATTGCAGAGAAGGATATGTTACCACCTTTCCCTAATATATCAAAGGGTGTGCATGATGGAGGCCAACAAATTACTTTTAACCTGGAGAAAGCAGGGAATCAAGAAGTGAGAGTTAGCATTATTCATTGCTCTGGCCAAGGTGTTACAATTTTGCAAACAGCTATTTCAGGATGATTGATAAAACACAACTGATCCCACTCTGTGGTAGGGAGAAAATTAAATAACATCAAGCACATCAAATACTATCCTCCCTGTGGCCACAGACCAAGAGATGGCCATTAGATATTCTTTCTTTGCATCTTACAAATGTGGAAACTCAGCCTGATAAAAAGAGGGCTCACCCACTCCATTTCCAGAAAAAGGACAAGACACGTTTCACCTATATTTGTGGAACTGAAGAAAAATAGTGTGATAGTAAGAGTTGGTGAGCATGTCAGACACCATCTAAGTTAAGAACACCATCACATTTTTTTTCCTATATTTACACAAGGTTTGGAGTCTTTTCAATTTAAATATCTGTGGAGGCACTTTTTTTCCTGAATCATATGTATACCTTACTACACGTAAAGTGATATTAAAAAAAACACATCAGAAATCCAATTGTACACCAAAAGATGAACATGGAAGTTTTCCCACTTGAAGCAGCAGATATCAACTCAAATAATTCTTAATGCAAAACTGACGAGTATTTAGTTACTTCTGAGACAAATACAAACAGAAAACTATTTAGTAGTGCTGGTAAAGTTTGTGCTTTTTTTTGGCATATTCTATCATCTCAGTCAACCAAACAGAACCAACCCAGTTTCAACAGGCTTTATACAGTCTGTGCTGAGTCAGAGCTATTCAGAAGCTAAATACAGCTTGTATAATACATGATATTTATAGACTTCTTCTGTCTGACAAGATCTATTAGAAATACAAAATGAATGTACACGAATGTAAATGTCTATATTAAAATATATTTAAAACATGCTTAGAAGAAATATTTTAATGAAATAAAGTATTCTTCTATACATGTGGGAATTTATGGTAGAAAAACACAACTTTGATAAGATCTGACTCTTAAAAAGAAGATCAAGAATGTGGCTTTCTACACTTCTTTGAATTTGCAAAATAAACCACATTTCAGGAAACCTCAATTTTCAAAAAAAAATATGGCATTCCAATAAATGCCAAGATAAAATTGGCTCATGTTCAGCCCTATGATAAAATATACTTTAAGCATATAATCCAAAATCGAAACATTATAAGGTTAACTAAAAGCTAACCTACACTCTAAGTGAAAAAGTACCTACACACTTAAGTTTGGTACCGTCTACAAATAATTTGTGACTAGTGAAAGCAGATATAGAATATGTTGAAATTGCTTAGTGGCTAGAGTGTATTGGGTGGATTCCATCCTTGCTTCTATTGCTCTTGCTTTACTGGTCCCTGTGCTCGCTATTTTCCTGGGTTTTGTATGCTAGATACAATAGTGGAAGAAATGTGTATTTATTTTCTGTATTTTCAGAACTTGCTACATTATTTGGCATAAATCAGGACAGAAGCTGATTTGTCTCAATTTCTTATTTTACACAGACTAATTCAGATACTACTAAATGGAATAAATTATATATCCAATAATTTCTATCTTCATATTTTTATTTATGATACAGAAGTCAAGACAAAATATCAGTTACTGTTTGTGCAGACCAAAATATGTGGCAATACTTCTAGTTTAATTTTTATATGTAGGTGGTGAAGACTATTACTTATTTTTACTTAATATTTTACTTAAATTTTGTCCATATCTAACAAGTCAAATTGGCTAGTGTGTGGTTTCTCTAACCAAAGTAAATTTAAATAAGTCTGGCTCTCTTCTGACTACATTGAATTTGCAACTCACACACTTCTCTTTTCTTCAGCAGGAGCAGGTTTTTTTCCTATACCTGGCTTACTATTTACACAAAGCCTGTACAACAAGGTGTCTCTGCTTTTCTTCCTACGTGCAGCTGAAACCACACAAAGCTCGATGTCATGATACTGACTATACTGATATACTGATATACAGCCAATCTATTTACAAACCTGGATTTAAGCATATGCAAGGTTAATTTTTAAACATGGAATGGAATGCTTCTTATTCAGCAACAAGACTATTAGCATTAAACAAATGAAACTCCTACCATTAGTTTCATTTAACACACCATCCCTTGGCTCTTTTTGTTGTGACATAAATATTTGATGACTTTAAAATTGCAGTGCATAATAGAAACTGCATGTAAGAAGTTCAGCAAGGCGATGTTCTATCTTTTAAGGTTCACTCAATATTATTTCTTTCCCAAATCTATCTTCTTTTTGTTGTTCTCATTCTGTAAAATTTGCCAACATCTTTCTTCTAATTAGTCACTAGTTAGGGACTTTGCAAGACTGGCTCAAGAAATCCAGAATATCTGGAGTCTATTAGATTACGGAATTTCACTGACTTCTATTTCATTTTTATCTAATGCAGTAATCTAGAACTGCATTATTCTCCTATGTAGTATGACTATGTGCCATCAAAATACATGCTCATTTGGGGCAAAGAAACTTCCTTTAAAACTGATTTAGCTTTAAAATAACACTTTCTAAAAGAATGTATGTTTATGATACACATTTGAAAGCAATTCTAAACTAAAACACAACCGAAACAGTAGTGAATGGAAGCAGAAACAGATTTTAAGTGTCCCATGGCAATTAATGACTTAACAGACCTTCACAGTTGGAAGCCAAAAGAAATGCTTCGTATGAATTCAGGATAAAGCATAATCCATAGAAAGAAAACAAGGACTACTGGTTGTATCTTAGCTTTAAGAAATCCACATCAGGAGGAAAAAAAGTCAGTGTTGACTACATTTCAGCAAATTTTGTATCATCAGAAATGCAGCCTTATCTATTTGATTTGCACTTTCTAGAGGCCTGGGAGCACCCACACAAAAACCAGCAGACTCTGTTTTGGTCTCTTTTTTGACTTGAAGGTAAAAGAGAATGGTGGGAAATATGAAAACATGCAGTACGCTTATGTGGTCAGATCTGGCTCTGTTTCAACTGTTGAAGACTATTCAGGCCTATTTCCAAAGGCCAGTGAAGTCAAAGGTTGTTTATCAGCTTCAACAGGATTTGGGGCAGTTATTTTCTATGGAATCAGTTGCTTGGGGTTTTTCCTATTGCGACTGATAAATGGTCTATCAAGACCTCAGCATAGTTTTTTGACACTCAGCTGATTTGCAAGAATGTGCTGTAACTAGGGCAATAACAGAAAACCCCAAAGATCTGTTTCCCTGGTATTTCGCAGGCACACACATACTTGCTTTGCCCACACTCAAAGCTAGTTGGATGATAGCCAGTTGTAATCAGAAGTTTGCAAACAACTCCGTAGATCTGCCTCTGGAAGCGTCGGCTTACACAGAGCACAGAAACCTCCCTAGTTGGCTGCATAGCCAGCTGCATTGTAATAAATTATTGAGCTAATTTTCTAAGTGCAAACAACTGTAAAGAAAAGAGTGGCTGGTGGAAGGCATAATCTATCTGCTGGTAGGACAGCAGAAAAGGCTGGCACAAAAATGGAGAAAAGGAATTGCTTATAGAATTGATGCCTATAAAACATATGAAGGATGAATTTCCTCACAGAGGAAGAGAAGAGCTACTTAAGTCAAAAGATGACCTAAGATAACAATATAGAATTATTATTAATACAGTTAAGATGAAACTGTGTGGAGAATTCCTAGCCAGATGAATTCTGCTTTTAAGATAGAGAATGATCATTTTGTGGAAAAAATTACATGTTGTGACATTCAAATTTTGAAGGACTCTTCTATGTCTAGATGATCTGGTGCTACGGTTCTGGGTGCTAAAGAAAAAATCAAGGTTAAGATATTAGGCTTAGGATCTCTACATTAGATTAGTCTATTTTTATTCTATCAACATCCAAAGTGACCCTTTCAAAACAGTCTAATAAAGGTATTTTGCAAGAAAGACACTCATCTTTCTTGTTTTCCCCTGTGTAAGGTTTACAACAGCCTGCTTTCCTGTATACATATAAGTTAGTATGCCTAAATTATTGTTTGGTTAATTAGTTGGCAATGTTACATGTTTTCTTTACTGCAATACCACAATTGGACTTCTGAAACTGTGCTTTCATGGAGCCAGTTGTTGACAACACGTTACTGCATTTCCACTAGGATAATGACGTCAATGTATGACAGGTTTAAGCAAATGAGTGTATGTATGCTCAATAATTCAAAATGAAGGCAAGTTTTTATTTGATTTTTTAATTTTTGCTTTGCCTCTGAAAAGTTAGTAAAGGTGATTCCCAGCAGCAACTATTTTCATAGGTAGCAAGTTTCCGCAATTTTGAACCCTTATGTGGTTGTGTAGAACATGCCAGTATTCAGGAAAATTAACTTCAAAATTCATTTTCTAAGATGTGAGAAAAAATTCACTGAGCTTGAACAATAAACACCAATAAGCATCTAAAATATTCTAAAACATGCCTTAAGCAATACTTCCTCTACTTTCTGTGATTAGTGATAACATGATCTTTCTACGTGCTCCTTTACATTCTCCTACCCACATAATGACTGAGAAGTCTGACAATCAGATATATTCTGTCTGAAAGTTGTGGGTTTACAGGATTTTTCTTCTGTAGGCAGGTGTTTCCTGAGGTTCTAAAAATGAGCAAAGAATTCACGAGCTTTGCTTGCAGGATTTCCAAGAAGACAAATCATTTTAAGTACAAGTTGTTTCTTTCCCTGTTGCCTTCTTTTGCCTGATTTCAAGAGAAATACATCAGTCAGGACTACAGTGTGGTTGCCAGAACACGTCAATTTAGGTCCCTCATCTGCCATATATGTTTTTGTGTGAACTTCAGCTAATCAGCTTCTTGTGCTGTTGTTCCCTGTAGGAATAATAGCATTACCTTGTATTATAGGCCTATTTTTAAGAAAACAAACAAACATCAATAATATAAAACTGATAGCTGTCTATGGTAATGGAAGCTAAATATATTTTAAAACAGATATATTTAATATGCCATGTTTGGTTTATTTAGCCTGCAAATTAATCCGGACAAAGAGGATGTGCTGTTCCTTTTGGTAAAGGGCAATGCAAATACAGTTGCTACATACATGCTTGTTATTAATAATAAGAAATACATTTAGATGCAGGAGGGAAATCTGATTTTCCTGGCAGAAAATTGAAATTTCAAGGATAATGCATTCTTCTACTGCATTTCCAGAGTTAGCGCACTAGGAAAGGTGATATCCCTTTGGGGAGGGGCAAGTCACAATGGTTTTGGTTCTCAGTCAGTTTAAATGGCAACGTTAGCAAAATGCCGCAAACAAATGAGCTTGCTAAAAGCAGAAGATGGCTTGGACAGCCAGGTTTCTGCGGCCTTTTGATTCCTCAGTCTAGGAAGGTAATTTACACAGTCCATTCCACAGTGTGAACTGGATAACGATATGCCCTAGTGGCCTCGACTTCTACATTCAGCATTTTGGGGCATTCCTCATCCCCAAAATAGATCCTGCTGCCCAGGCCTTGGCTGGAATAAAGCCAGAATCACTCCACTGATTCCAAAAGACTTAGTTCAATTTTGATAACCTGAATTTGGGTTTTTCTTGGCCTCAGAAACTTCCCTGAATGTTTCAATAGTCCTACTTTTAGATAGCAAACTGCTGCTTGTGATTGGGCTTTTACTTGTGTACATTTTGGGGATTCAGATTTCTTTTTAATACTGACCATATTAGGTCTAATACATGATTTTATTTAAGCTCAGTATAAGCTACATAAGACTGACTGACTCCAATAAACATCCTTCTCTGTCTTTTTTTTTTCTTTTTTACAGATACACACTCTTCCTCAAAGGAAGGACTGAGAAAAAAAGTTATATTTTAAATTTATTAGAACCTAACATTCCCCACAAAATGCCCTTTTGATGTTTTTGAGATATGTAAAGCCAGCCTGGCAAATGCTGCGTTTGTAATTTATTGGAAGATACAAGTTGACAGAATAAATAAATACTCTGTATCACTTCTACATCTGGTCCTACCATTCTATTGCTGGGTACCACAAGAAATAAAGTATCTAGAAATTGCCTTCCAAAGCCTATTGAGTGCACCACAAATTAGGCAGTTTCTGAGACTTCTGTTTGAACAAGCCCTCTACACATGGGAAGAATAGCAGACTGAAAAAATGGCCAATTAGAAACATAATTGAAGAAGCATCAAGTCATCTTTTGTCACCAGTATGTACAGTTGCAAAGCAAGAAAATTATTTTCATGCGTATGCATCTCTAGTCAAGAGAAAGTGCAGGTATGTTTAATTTCACAATCCTGTGAACCATGCTTTGCTTTCTAGCAGCTTCAGACGTGTCTGTCTTCAGTGCAGATCGATTGATAGACCAGACAATTTCATAATTTTTTCTTACCAACAGAAAGTTGGCCTGATCATTAATCATAAAAAGCCTGAAAGATCTTTCTTTCTTTCTTTCTTTCTTTCTTTCTTTCTTTTCTTTCTTTCTTTCTTTCTTTCTTCCTTTCTTTCTTTCTTTCTTTCTTTCTTTCTTTTTCTTTTCTTTCTTTCTTCTTTCTTCTTTCTTTTCTTTCTTTCTTTTCTTTTCTTTCTTTCTTTCTTTCTTTCTTTCTTTTCTTTCTTTCTTTCTTTCTTTCTTTCTTTCTTTCTTTCTTTCTTTCTTTCTTTCTTTCTTTCTTTCTTTCTTTCTTTCTTTCTTTTTCTTTCTTTCTTTCTCTTTCTTTCCTTTCTTTCCTTTCTTTCTCTTTCTTCCTTCCTTCCTTCCTTTTCCTTTCTTTTCTTTCTTCCTTCCTTTTTTCTTTCCCTTTCTTCCTTTCTTTTCTTTCTTTCTCTTTCTTTCTTTCTTTCTTTCTTTCTTTCTTTCTTTCTTTCTTTCTTTCTTTCTTTCTTTCTTTCTTTCTTTCTTTCTTTCTTTCTTTCTTTCTGTCTTCCTTCCTTCTTTCTTTCTTTCTTTTTTCCTCCCTTTCTTTCTCCCCTTCTTTCTCCCTTTCTTTCTCCCCTTCTTTCTTTCCTTCTTTCTCATACCTGCTCCCTACAAATCACAGATTTCAGGCTGCATTGGGAAGAACTTTAACATAACCTAAATCTGAATATTGAATATTGGTTCACAGTGGTAAGCTGCTCACAATGAATCCATTAAAGTGAAAGAAAAATCTCTCCAAGAGAGACTTCTTGCTTCAGAAAAAAATCAAGAAGATTACAAAGTGTCTGCAAAGTTTCCATCAACAAAGAGATAGGCTTTGTCTGGAATATTATTCACTAGGAAATACTTCCTCAGGTTTCATAATATGAATTTGGAGTTTTCTTCTTCTATTATAGGTGTTACCCTATAAAATACAGCAGCACCAAAGCCAGATCACATAAAATATACTAACTGCTGATGACTTGCAAGCAAATGTAGAAGGGGAAACTGGCTGTTGATACCACCAAATAAGGGTTCTGCCCCATCTCTCCCAGGAGGCCTAAAGAGAGGTCTAGAATGAGCAAAAAGCACCTGAGAGTAACAGTGTCCTGCATCCTGTAATTGCTTGTCATTATGAAAGAAGACCTCACCTCCCAGTGCTTGGCTGACAAATGCATGAAGCCCCAAGCATTTACATGCACTGTTCTGGAATTTAACTAGAGACTAGTAACTCAGTGCACAATCCTACTTAAAAACTTTCTGACTTAACCTTCTACATTCCTCACAAGAGAAAAAAGAAAAATGATACTTCAATTGGTAGGAGATATTAAAAAAATTTAACTTCCTTTTCTCTCCCTTGGAATCTCAAACATTGCCAAAACAGGAATGAGAGGTTTTGGTGCAGACTCTCCAACTCTCAGCCACGTAATTCCACCAAAATCTTTGCATGTATGAATATGGCCTTTCACATTTCTGATTAGTAGTGGAATCATTCTTAAAGATGATATTAAAATTGGCAGTGATTCTAAGATGAGTAGAGATCACCAAAATCAGTATTCGCCATCTTCATTTCCCTATAAAAATGTATATTTAAAGTACATAGGATACAAAATAACAGCACGGATTTCATCATTCAATTACAGGGCTCCCATTAATTCAGGCAGACAATCTGAGATTTTCAGTTACTGTGGGAATTTTCAAAGTAATTAATGGGTTTTGGACAACATGACATCATTGCAATGACTGACATTTGGTTGAACTTAATATGTCACTTAGCATTCACTGCTAAGCAACAAGGCTTTTGGTATGCTGAATGTCTGAGACATGAGGTCAATGTCTAAAGTGTATATGCAACACAATTACTAGTAGCTACTAGTCTCTAGTGAAAGTGCACTCACTTAAGTTATTATTTCAGTAATTCTTCTGTTTCAGAAAACTTAAACCTTTAAAACTGTCTTTCACACAGGCAAGTGCGTCCTCCATAATTTATAGTTTTGCATTTGTTCTAAACTTAGGTATCTCCCATCTATTACCTGTATTTGGTGTTTGCCTGCTTAAGTACAGCAAGTCATGTTCTGCAAATAATAAAGACAAAGTAAGATAAATTGCTTTAATTTGGCTTCTAGTTATTTTATATTTACTTTAACTAAGGCTTGAGCTACTGATCAAGATGGATTTCCAGGAGCAAAAGGCAGATCCAGAGCTGGGTTTGATGTCAAATTTCCACAACGATGGACAGAGGACAGTGATTTAGTCCCATTTGGTGAAGAATAATTTAACATAGTCACTATAATGGCATCATAATTCTGATCACATCATCAGAAAGTCATTGTATTGAGAAGCAATTCAGACTGACTTCAACTTAATAATCCAAATGAAGACCTAACTTTGATGGTTTCTCATTAAGACATTTGTTCGCTTTCTACTTTTTAGTCTGTTCTCAGGCTTTGCTGCCTTATAAAAGAGCCATGAAATGTTACAGCTTTTCACCAAATAATTTTTTCCACTTGCAGAATGTTGCTTCAGGAACTGGTCCCACCTTTTCCAGGAGTAATTTGGAAAGGGTCCCACCCTGACCAAATCTGACCTCTGATTGATTGCTTCAAAACCTACACACCCCAAATGAGAATAACTGTCCAGGATAAGACATGTAATAATGATCTCACCTGACAGAATGAGAATGATACAACTGAAGTAGAGGCCAGAGTAGTGGAAAAAGAAAATGGATCACTTTCTTACTTACAGCGCTCATTTTCTTTGCCAAATACACTCAAACAGGAAGGATAATATAACAGATGATGGCCTGAACTCCAGCAGTTAAAGACCAAAGCATGTGATTCATATATACTTCAACTAGTTAAGAAAAGAAATATTAAGTAATTCTGGAAGGAAAGCAGCACTTGTCAGTATCATTCTAGTGCTAATACAAGAAACCCATAGCTCTGCTTAAAACATATGAGACATAATTTGTGTGATATACCTTCCAGGCAGTTATATGTACTTTTTCAGCAACATGACCATAATCTGCTAGATATTTTTAGCATTTGGTTACTATTAAATTATGCTTCAGCTATCCTAAAATATCAGTAAATGTCAACTCAATTCATATTTAGCTATCTGGCTGAGCTGTAGCTAATATAAATACATTTATCATTTTAATCTTGTCAACAAATACTGAAAATCAAATATTATTGACCAATATCTGATCCTATTAACTCCAGTTTGATCACAAGTGTTCTTACATAAAATTCAGGTAAATGATAACATTCTCACCAAGTTGCAAATGTATGAACTTTGCACATAAAAATGTAAATATTGCTAGATGTGCATTCCTATGTTCTTTATCCTTACATGTGATCAACCCTGAGCTACAGTTGAACCACTTTGAGTCATTAAGAGAACTTAAAAGCATGTAAAGTAGCGTCATTTTAGAAGACAAATTTATGCTCCATTGAACCTCAAGAACTTTCGCTGAACCTCCAGGTTCAGATAAAGTAGCTTTTGTCCTCTTACTGCTTGTTACACTTAGAGCATGATACTGGAATGATATGTAGCAAGTAACTATGGATACATAAACAGAACCCACCAACCTTTTGTGGACATTAAGTTTTCAATTTATTAACCTCAACTCAATCCTTTTTTCAGGCTCCTTTCTCCTGCAGCCCCTCCTTGTGAGCCAGTTTCACTAAAGTCAGTGGAATTTCCACAGATAGGATAGGATTCAAATGAGCATCCAGTCATGCTCCAAAAAATGGGTAAAATAAGCCAAGAATTATCATCCTCTTGCTGAAGACAGTTTAGTTCTGAGCTGAAAGAAAAGGAGTTGCAATGCTATCAAAAGGCCTTAGAAACATGGACCTAGGGAAGTATCTGAGTCAAGAATGACTGATTAATCTTTGTGTATGTATTTTTTTGGTAACACTTCCACTTTTCAGCATAAAACTGCTCTTTTCATGAATTAAGGAATTGCATTCAATCAGCCAGCTTCACTGGACAGGCTTAATGGAGTTACTGTTCAATTTGCTTTTAAACTTGACAGTTTTAAGCTGGCTTCCAAAAAATGCTTCATGTGGTTGAACTCTGTAGGTCATACTGCAAGTGCACTTCAGTACACTGACCGGAACATAGAGGCTCTCTCGGTGCATAGTCTGCAGTCCTCAGAATGAAAAAAGTGGACTAATGCTTCACACAGAACCAACTTGGGACTCAGGACTCCTGGAGACTCTTCCAAGTTCACTCCGTATAGGCCAGATGGTCCATGACTTGCGCACACAGGGCTACAATCATGAAAGCTCTCAAGTTTTACGACTCATTTTAGCACGCTCCATCTGCTCCATTTCTGGAGGCATTTCTCTTAGACACACTGGGGAAACGAGCAGTGTTTTCATTTTAGTAACTCTGAAAATTTGGTTAATTTTGTTAGTAAACATTTAACAGCTTGGTTGACAGTGTGCTCTGCATCCACACCGAAAAAGAGACTATAAACCAGTTTTAATCAGCATGATATGAGCTACCTACATGTCTGCACCCTATGATTAGGGGAGGTGATTAGACTCTATGCTGTGTGGTCAGAGTGTGAACTGGGCTTGTAAGGCAATAGAGATATTTGCTGTCCCTTTCTTAGTGACAATTGCAGGGTTATAATCGAGGTCTACATGGTTTGCTTCTCAAAAAAAAGCCAAATTAGAAAACTGTTGTCAAATTATATTTCAAAAGCAGATATGTATCATCTCTTCAACAATTTTTAGAAGGTAAAAATTTTCCATTTCCATCCAGAAAATTCAAAGATCTGATTTCAACTGATGAACTCTTGACTCTTTTCAGCCGAAAAATGAAAATTGAAAAGCTTATCCCATTTTTCTTGATTTCAATTTTTCCCTACAGTATATGTCTGTATATACATATGCAAAGATGTTTTAGCCTTCCAGTTCAGCCTAGTATTAGACTGGGAGGTTCACTTTTCACTCTCCATTGTTCCCAGTTCCAAGGTACTTCCCTTTGTCTGCTCTCCGTACCCTTGCTTAGGTTGGTAAGACAGCCAGTGTCGGTTATAGGCATAATCGTTTGAGCGGAAATGTGAGCCCTTTGAACTTTCTTCTTTCACAGCGAGCTGCTTAAATCCTATTGTTAAGTAGGGTTTAAACTTAATTAGATTACGCTAAATACACGGCCGGCCCGATTTGTTTGGGACAATGGGGACACCTGCTGGCGAGGGAGCCAAAGGGCCCCGCACCCCCGCGGGTTTCCCGGGAAATAGGGACACCACGCCGCTGGTGCGGCACTTGGGAAAGCAGCGTGTCACTGCAAGCGGGTCCTGCTGCCCCGCCGTGCCAACCACACGTTCGTGCCCGGGGCGGGGGGGGAAGAAACGAAGTTCTGGGCGTTCTCTGTGCATGGACAGTATTTTCCACTGTTTCTCAGAAAGTATAGTTCAAGATTTGCCTTGCAATGACAATGGTAACACTGCATGTTACTGATAATTCTTTCACTCCCAGAAAAACCAGCAGTAATATGCAATAATGTGAGCCAAGAAGTAGATTTGAAGGCAGAAGTAATAGGACTACAACCTCCCTCCTGGTCACTCACACATACATACAGCATGCACTATTGCCTCCATCTGTGCTGGTATGTTTGGTTCTGGTCACACAATGCAGTCATGGAGCTGCACAGACTCCACAGTTCACTATGCAACCGGGACTGTCCTGTTTGTTAATATAATATAGGCTTTATTCTCATATCTTCTACTGCAAATAGAAAATCTTCTAACAGAATTATAAGCAAAAATTCTTGTTGGCTCACTGTAATATAATTTGGAAACTCAAAGCAATACCCCTCAGTTTGCCCTAACTGGCAAAGCTCGCTGGGAGCTCAGGAGACTCCTAAAGTTATGCTAAGCAGAAAGTCAGCCACAGATTTAAAATATGGCTGTGAAAATATATCTCGGTTTGGGATCACTGTCCAGTAGCTGCTGAGCTGTGGCCATATCTGGCTATCCATGCTGAGCAGAATGAAAAGGAATAAGCACAGAAGGACTAAAAATGTGTTGGTTTTGCTGTAATTTATCGATACGTTTCTGATGGATGCAATAGCTATTCCAAGAGCTTAGAAGGAAGGCAAGAGGAAAAAATATGGCTGTCATCTCTGAATGCAAATATACACAAACTTTCTCTCTCTTGACATTGAAGTTACAAACCCACTCTGGTCTTGATCACTTTCAGAACTGCTAGGCAAATCACTAATTCAAATTATTAATAAAAATAGCTTAAAAGGTATTTGAGTGAGACTATTATAAAAAAAAAAACAAAAAACAAAAAACCACAAACCAAACCAAAACAAGTTCATGCAGCAATCAATGCCACCAATTGGCATAAGGAGTTGGGTAATGCTGTATTCAGGGAGAAAAATTTAAATCTATCAAGGCAAAGCCTCACAACTTCCAACAAAGTAAGCTAGTTAGAAGAAGACAAAGCATGAACAAAACTGTCCAGAACAGTAAGAGCAACCAGAGATCCATCATAGACTGTAAAAGGGATAAGACACAAGGGTCAGAAGAAGCTCATTTACATGTTACACCCATCTTTGAGGAGCTCAACAGCTTATTCTTAAAAAGCAGCCATGAATACCCTTCATCCTTTTCAAGGGGATCCAGTACAGAATTTACTGTTCTTACCAGTAGCAAGAGTCAAAAAAGAAATAATGCAGTGCATATACTTTGTTTGCCTTTTGGATATGATGGCGCATAACATTTTTCAGTTGCTGTATTATATCATAATTTTCCTCTTGACTTCAGCTGTCAACATGTCAGACTGTTCTGATCCCCTTTCAAGCTTTCATGACAAAAGCCCCCAAGAGATTAATTCTTTTCATTCATCAGTTTTCTACTTTAAAGTCTTCCGTGCCTTGAGGGAAGGAGAGTAAACACTAGAGGGTCAGTAGGGGGTTAAACATTCTTCGACCATATGAAACAAATGTGCAGGCCTACTAGTTGTCATAGGCTGGTAGTGGGGAAAATTGATTAGCAAATGAAAGAGACAAAATAGCTAACTAATTCTGCACATTTATTTGTGAAAGTTCAACACTTTAAGTTACATGCTTTCTCATAAAACACTTCCATGAACTTTTCTGGTTTTAACTGCTTTGATACACTTTCCACCACTGCTTTGATTTTCAGCTAAGTGATTTCCACTTATGTGAAAAATCTATCCATATGCAGAAGCAGCAGGTGTTTGTTACTATTTTCCAGGCCTTGACCTGCTGGATAATTTTCTTTTGACTTTCACAGCATAAATGCCTTAGAAGTCTAATGCTTCTTGCAGTGATTAGTACATGGAAGAAAAAAAGGAAGCAGGATCTGGGACTTCTTATGGTTAAAATGTTAAATTTTAGCAAACACATAAAAATATTCTAACATCATAAGCCTACCTTAAACTTCTCTGAAGGTTTGACTTTGTGTGTGAAAGGTTTCACACAGCTTCTTTGGGGAATGTAAACAAGCTACAGTAGCTCAGAACAAGAAAACTCAAGGGAATATCCTTTACTGGCATTGCATTAAGAGCATTTTCCTTTCCAGATGACTGCAAATGATAACAGTCTATATTTGGTTTGAACTCTTGTACCAACTGTATGGGTTTTTTCAAATTAGCAAGATTTAAGTCGTCTCTAAAAAGTGGTACCATTAGGGAGTCCAGCTTCATGCAGATTTCTGCTTGATTTCCATTGGACTCAGGTTTAGGTAAGATCATTGCTGTGATATAAAGAGTACTTGACTCTTCAAAGTCTTTCTTGAAACATACATGATCTTAGATATATGTTCAGTGCATGACAACTGAAGGTCCATTTCAAAATGGAATCTACTGAAAATGTTGAAATATACATAAATTAAGTTCAAAGTAAAACAAAAAAGTGAAAAAACAAAAGGCAGCAAACTGAAAATACAGATAATACAGCCTACATGCATCAACTTTATTCCCCCACAGTACCTACCCAAACAGTAACTCAGTATAAATACAGTTACATGCTTTTTATGCTGCTTAATACATTCTGCTAAGAACATGGAAAATACTGCCTTGACCCTTTTATAGTCATCTGGCATCACCTAAGTGATCTTGGAGTGTAAGCTCTTGTGAAAGCCAGTATCACTTTAGTTTTCAACTCACCTAAGGAGAGACATTTAAGGAATTTAAGCACTGGAAACTGTAGTTATGTAGGTAGTAAGATTCTCAAAATTGCCCAGGTTCCTAATTTTTACCATGAATTAGATATCATAGGTGGTTTTTAAAATCCTAGTAACTCTGTAACATCAATTTTCGGTGTCTTTAAAAGTTGGGCTTTCAAAATTGGGCCATTAAATATTTTTTTAAATGGTGTCTTCTGAATCTCTACGTCAAGACCTAAGCTGTTTGGTCTCTGCTTTGCCTGGAATGATAGTACATGTCACATCTGATTCCACCCTCCAAAGTCTTATCGTATCTAAAAGGAATGACATGTGGACAGGGAGACTCTGAATGCCTCACACGGAAGAACCCCCCTTTGTTAGGAAGGGATGGTTATCTGGCAGCTGCCTAGCAGCAGTATGAATGGGAGGCACACTTGGTACTGGGCATTACACTTTAGCACCTGTGGTTCCAGCAATAAGCACACGTCCTCTGCAGAACTGAGCTCTGTCTATAACTTATCCTGCCATAGATATAATCTGTGAGCTTTGCCCAGAGACTCCCATCTGAGCTGCATCTGCTCTGTTCCAAGCTGCTGTTAGCCGAATTTGTCTCCAGCTAGTTTTATAAAAGCCTTCATCTGTTATCACCATTTCCCTTTTGATGTATGTTTTGAGTAAGTAAGTAAGTAAGTAAGTGAACTGTTTCTGGTGTTTTGTGTGAACTTGCAAAACAAGAAATTCTTGAAGTAAACTGTGTAAACATTTAAAATACACATAACTGGAAAGACAATGTTTATAATAAATGCTGCACTAGCTATCTGTATGGCAAGGTGGATTTTTTTTGAATAAAAAGAATTTGTGATAATGACAATCACTTGGACACACTAGTTCAGTCTTTATATGGGAACCCACTCAAGAATACCAGGAAAAGATATTCTAAAAGAACAAAATAATGTGCCTGATTCTCATGTGCCAAATCCATAGATCCATCCAATTATTTTTTTTTCATAAGCATGCAGTGGAACTGAGAAGTATTAGAATAAGAATACAAGCATGGATACAAGCATAACTTAGTAGGGCAGTAAATGAAATAGAACAGTTAGAAGTTAAACTATGGTCTACAAACCAGATCAGCCCCACAATACAATTTGTCTGACCTTAGGCATGCTTGTTGCTGCCTTTTCTAACAGCACATTAGACATAAGAAGGAAGTAGCTTCCAGCCTTCTGACAGGGTCTAACAGCTCCTTCTCTATTTTGTAACCCAGCTGCAGGCAACCTCTATTATACAATGGACAACATAAATTCAAGCAACAGGCATAGGCATTTGCATGAGATGATTACATGCAATCAGGAATGCACCAATGTTATGAAGTCACTTGCTCACATGTGAGATGCACACCCTGCTGTGCAGCAGGAATGGGTCCTGGGTCACAACACTCAATGTTTCTATGTTGCCTATGTTGGTATGGAACACACTATATTCTCAAATAAAAAATAGAGTTCTGATGACTGACATCAGTAAAATATGTTTTTTGCTACTGCAGTCTTCAGCTGATACCGGTGCATAGCAGTGAGAGTGCTCCTGACTTGCCTAGCCTAAATATGCAGCATGAACATACTCTATGAGTATATGAAAGCAAAGCACTTTACCTAACATTTCCATATAATTAATATAATGTATCCTTGTTTTGATTTACACTCCAGTACTTTACTTTCACCTTTTCCTGCTGGTCCAGTTGATCAATAACAAGTACTATGTACTTCCATGGAGAGGGAAGTTGTACTTTGAGATGCTGCTGGAATTGCCTCACACTTCAAACGAAGAGGGGTAGTGAAATATGGCATCTCACACCAGGTTGAGGGACTTAAGAAAATAAATATCTCTAACCTCACAGTGGTTGTGCATTCCTGATAATTATTGTGAAGATGCCACAAGAATTCTTGTTTGTTTATTTGTTTCAACATTATTCCAGTTGAAAACTCCTTCGGCAACACCAGGCACAGTGAATTAGACTCAACCAAGGCTAAGCACAGCTCAGCCGTTGTGTGAATTTACATGTTCTGAAGTCATTTCAAACTCCCTACTATATTTGAATGTATACTTAATTGTAAGCAAATGAGTAGTTTCACACATTTCAAAGCTTAAATGTGTGCTGCACTGAGGTTTCATTTGTCAGGTGAATCCTGGTTTTATTTACAGAGAAGGAAGTGAGTATATAACTATGGTTACTTTGCACAAGGGAAGAAATCATCATAAAATTTTAAAGCCAGTGCACAACAGTAGCGGTATGATTTTCTAATCACTATCGTTTTAGAAATACATACGCTATATACCACTAAAAGCTAAATATAAACAAATACAATACACTGGTTTAACTGTCAGTAAAGAACATACAGGCATGTGGCAATGCCATAGGCATTCAATCCCCTAGGCAAGCAGAGCAAGCTCTATGGACAGCTTTGGTACGCTGTAGGTTTGGGGTTTTTTGGTACCATCTTGTGGATTGCAATTAAAACTACAGCACCACTCCTCAAGATGGCACAGCTTAATTATGTTTTTTCAGTATCCTGAACTCTCTGGATGTCCAAATAGTTTCTTGCAAGTCATGCGATAGGCAATAATTTATAAATAATGCTTTTAGGACTGAAGTATGATGCTCTCTTTCAATTAGAAGCTCACCAAAAATGGGCCAAAATGACTCTTCTCTGTCCTTAGCAAATCCTTAAAATTCCAAGAAAGTTCAACTCAGCTAAGTCTTTATCTGTGAGGAAGTCTGTTTTTCTTGAATTAAACTGCTCTGCCTGTGTATATCCATGTAAATCAGAAGCCCTGTGTACTCTCATGCACTTCAAACCTTAGAGGCTGTCAGATTATGTTTTTACTTATAGGGATTCCTGGACAGGAAAGAAAGATGGAGGCTCATTCCTTGGTTTGGAATAAATGATGAACTAACCATTGTCAAAAAACCTCCTGGCTCCTTCTGGGCAGAAAGGTTTGCAAGTGGATGTTTTAGTGTATTTTTAGATTCTGTTTGAACAGCTGACAAAGACAAAATAATTGACAACAGATGCAAAGTTAGAGAGGCAGAACTGAAAGACTCAGCATATGTCTGGAACCCTTCTTATGGGGAGTTGGAGGAGGATGGGCAAAATAGATACAGTTTGATCCCTAGGACTGAGTTTCACATGTATTTGATTGTTATATGATTCGACCTCAGACTACTTTTCTTTCCATTTAACATCATGTGGAGTGCTGGAACTGTGATATTTGGTTGTGGCTGAATAATCTTGGTTTCTTAAAAGGCTAAAATACAAAGTCTTGAATCAATGCTTTAAGAAAACCAGAGATTTTACACATATGGACACAAAGCATGTAAAGACTTTTTTTGGAATTTAAGAACAGGTCAGACTGAGTGACACAATCTATATCAAGCCACATCTCTTGTTATGAAGTGTACATGTAGAAGACACATTCAAGACAGATGGACTTCATTTACATGAGATGTTCAAATGAAAATACTGTGGTTACTTTTAGTCTTGGGAAATTCCTCTTATGCTGTAAGCATTCATAGAGGAATATTCATACAGTGATCTTCAGTTTTAATATATTTTCTGGCAGATCATAAATGAAATATATACTGCCTAAACATGTATAGGTTTCTAATAGCAGAAGAGCCTATACAGATTGCCTACAGCTGTCCTAACCACATGAAACAATTGAACAAGCTCCAGTAACCTTATTTTGCTGTAAATTCATTCATCAAATGTTAGATGTTAGGCCATAGATAAATAATGAACAGTTTGGCTGCATAACATTGTTTGTTGGTACCATTTTTACCCTCTACAGCAGTACAATCCTTCCTATAGGATGTATATGAGGAAATATCAAAGACTTTTTTTCTTGTGCTGCTATTGAATGTCACAAATGAAGATCACATTTGGAACAGATTGTTGAAGAAAATGCCTTTATGTGGATTGATTTTCCAATCTTCATTTAACCAAATTAGAAGATCTATCAATGCCCATCAGAGCAGATATTAGCAAGTATATTGTTTACCCATAGGAATTGACATTATCATACTTAACTGATAAGTTAACAGCTTGCTCTGTTTGGGACTGATTCTATGTAAGTTTAATCTATGCAAGAATTTTAACTGTCTTCATATAGAACTTTCTCAATTGCGTTAATTATTAGAGAAGTGATTACTGAGTCTCAGACTTGAAAACATTTCCAGCAATTCAACATTTCCAGAGTCTCAAGTCAAAACCAAGAACAAATTGACAGCCAAATTTATTCTGATGTAATTCAAATGGAGGATAAATCTGGCCTCAAGATTCCAGATCATGCTTTGTGCAAGTTTGGAAATGTCCCAACTTCTTTTTACTTACATTTCCTTATAATGTGAAGCAGGATGATGGGTGGCTATGAGTGCCACCTTTTTCACAAAGTCTTGGGAGCCATTCTTAATATTTGCCAAACATGTCACAGTCTTTCAGTGAAAGGTGGAATGAAATTCCATATTATTCTTGATTATTTTTCATACCAACTTCCACAGAGAACGTATAAGGCACAGAATGCACTGGTTTACCCTGAGTCTGATTTACCATTTTTTCACTAAGCTAATTCTACTGTTGTCAAGTTTCACACTAATTGAACATTCACACCAGTGTGAAATTGTTATAATAGAATAGGTTTCACCCGTGTTAAATTGTTATAATGGACTGGTGAAGTTACAGAAACAATGATATTGAAAAAATGCACAACTCAGAACAGCACCTATATATGCAGACCTTTGCATTTTTATGATTGTTTTACAAGTTTGAAATTAAAAATCAATGGGCAATCTTTCCTTATGTGATTTTGAGCCTGCTGTTATGTATATACGTATCTGATGAATGGTTAAAATTTTACCCTAGGATTGAGTCAATCAGAAAATTCTTCCCCTCAAATCCAGAATGATGCAAAATGATGCAAAATGATGCAAAATGATGCAAAAGATGCAAAATGAAAGTGGATTGCTGCAAGCACACAAAATACCAAAGCAGGCACTTGTAGTAGACTTACAGGACATTCTGATCATGTTTTCTAACTGTTGTAACAGTAAAGTCAGTTCACCATGTTGTATGTGTTTATAACTAACAGGAAAAAAGCTGGCTTGCTTTCAACCTTTTCTTAACCATTTTATCTATTTACAATATCCCAGTTCAAAACAGAAATGCACAGACCTCTTGCAGTATCCATAAATTCTAAATTATTTGTAGCCACAACGATTTGTAGCAAAAAGGGAGAGAAAAGGAGGGCCATTTCTAATCCATTTTTTTTCCTGCTCTATCTCCCACTCCGTAACTAAAATAAATAATTGGAATTCTCTTCATCTCTCCCATCGAGAAGTGTTTATCAGGTGCTCAGAAAGTACTAGGAAGCATTTTTCAAATGCTGCATCTCACTCACACATTTACATTACCCAGACTCAAGGTAACGATCAATATTGTAATTCATTAGCTAGGTTCATACAAAATTTTATTTTTTATCACCATCCTAAGATTTCCCCTATATAATTATCTATTTTGCCATACATAGGACTCAACCACATTACACAGCTATTCAAAAGTACAGGCAGTCAATTCCTTGTAATATTAATATTGACTACAGTAATCAGAATAGCCAGGGTGAGCCAGTCAGTTGAATTCAGATCTACATCAAAATCGAATTATAATCAGAGCTTTGCCAAACCAACTCCTCAGTCCCCCAGAAACACTCATTAAAGGATAAAGGACACTGAACAAATGACATGTGACAACACACTCATTTAAATACACTATAAAAGAAGAGGTGTCTCAAAAGTAGTCTGAACATTTTACTGGCTCAAGAGATTACCAATTTAGATATCAGTCATTACTGCCGAGAGAAAGTATTGCTACCTTTACAAAAAACAGCACAGCATACCGTTATTTACCGTCAGTTAGCGAAAAAAGCCTTGCTGTTAACTAGGTGATTACACTGGAATGCAGAAATGCCAGCTGACTTCGTAAATCCTAGGTAAGAACATTTGATCACAATAGGCTTGAAGTCTGATGAGTGTTATAAGGATCTGAAGTTCCTGACGCTTAATTTCCATCTCAGAATCCTTTGTAGCAAACACATAACCACCACAGGCCCAGCGCAGTCCCTTTTATAACTAACAGGAAGATTTTCATTGAAACCCATGGAAGTTTGACCAATCTAAGTACATTTCTGGATGTAATTGATTTTCTCTCTAGTCTATTCTATCTGTAAACTTGTAGAACACAACATTGCTTAGTCAGAGGATGTCTATGGTGGCACGAGGACTTGTAGTCAGATCTTCATGGCCCTACAACAGCACCATTCTGGTTTTCATTCATGTTGACAGGGCTGAACTGCTGTTTAGGAATTTACAAAAACTACCAGGTCTGTGTTTCTAGCCTCACAAGCCTAATAGATAACAAATTGACGATGTACAAAGCATTTAGGTTTGAAAAAAAATGCATTTTCAAAATAAAGAGATTTCAGATAGCTATTTAAAATTGTCTTCCAAAGAATTTCACAAGACCTTACTTTGTTTAAGGACAATCTTTTTTTAAGTTCTTCAGGGAACATATTTTCAAGCATCTTACAATGTAGCCCTTAGCATTATCCTAATCCATTAATGCACATAAAGATTAGAATGCTCTTTCAGATATCAGTACTAATAACTCATGCAGATGATAGCATAAATTGCATTAAAAAAATCACTAAAACCATCTTTTTTACAAGATGAATCAAACTCCTTATAACAAAGGGTTTGGAAGCCAGACCCTTAGTGAATTCCAAAATTCACTTAAACAGCATTTCAGTTATGAATGAGTCATTCAAACCAAATTGCAGATAGTCTTGAACTTTTTTGATTAGACACGTGCAAGTTCTGCTGTTATCACTGTGACTTCTATGGCGTTTTGACCAAACTGAGGTGGCAAAGAAAAAAAGAAACTCTTCAGATGTGATGTCATTAAAGATATATCATATATTCAATATACAGTGACAAAGCCATATGTCCATCAAAAAATGGAGGATTTGGCATGTAATAATTTCTCATCATATTGCCTTGGGGTAAAACCTTTGAGAATTCTTAAGTTGAAAAGAATTTAAGAACAGTCACAGGATGGAAGGTCTGGAAGAAGCAGAACTATGGAAACCTTCAACAACAGGAAACCTCCTGTCCTCAGCTTTCTGTGTAAACTCAGAATATGCAAAAGTCCATGACAAAAGTTGCCAGCTCTCTTTTATTGTACCATTAAATTAGGCTGACATTTAAAAATGTTTGCTTTTTTCAAAACATCCTTGTTATTCTTGAGCTCTTGATGTTTGTTGTTGCAAAAGGCAATTACCTGTCTCAGAGACAGCTTCAGAAATTAGTCCCATTCATGGCTGAAAACAGGCACTGAAGAGTGTAATCTCCTTCCTGGAATAAAGATGGCATAGCCAAAACGTGCAGAAGAGAAAAAGGACAAGTTTTGAGAAGGGAGATACTGGGTTTAAAGCTATGACTATGTCTCACTAGCATACAGTTCATTAAACATCTTGTGCAACGCCTTCCAACTGTTCTGAGCATCACCTGGCCTAAGGAGAGCATAGATTTAGTCTAAGAATCAAGAAGATAGCTGTTACTTAATGCCTGCTACTGCCCACTGCGAGAATGGAACCTGATCTGAAAGCTGAACATTATCCTAGGTACCCTTAGTGACAATATTCTTGATTAATTAGGCAGTAACTTTCCTCCAGAGGCTGTGGGCAAATGGGGTTACTGTTTAAAAAACCCCAAACAAACAACAAACCAAACCAAATCTGAAAAACTTACAGATAGAATGATACACTGTCATTGTTTGTATTAGCACTTAATTCAGGAAATTCCTTTGGCTCACTCTTCCTACATTCATGTTCTCACCATGCCACTAAATGTCCCTATGTCCCTAACAGCAAGACACTTACACTTTGGAGACAAGCGTCCCCACATTAGAACTGAAGTGGCTAGGCAGTACCAACCAAATATCTCTTGCGAAGTAAATAAAAAAAAGCTGAAAAGTGCTTTGAAGTCTGGGAATTAAAAACAGAAAAGGAAAGCAAATATATATGGGCTTTGTAATGCTTTGGCCCTCAAAGACTTTGAAAATCTGGAATACATCTTAGCATCACCTGTCATATGTAGAAAAGGTGTAGGACAGCCAGGGTTTACATTTGCCCTAGGCAGGAAAGTTATTGAAGTGATTATATTCCAAATATTATCATAACAAGGTATCTGAAATTAAAATTCTTTGTTAGTCAATCAATATTTATGAATATGAAAACTGGGTAAGATCCCATTCTACAATTTTCATGCATAGTAAACTGAAAAAGGCTTGACTCCTGCGATAGCATCTTCTAGCCACTAAAGTTCATAATTCAGGGGTTTGGTCTATTTTTTGAACTTTGAAGACTAGAAGTGGGAGGGTTGGGTGGGTTTTTTTTTTCATTTTCTCATCATTTGGTTGCAATTGCAGTGGTGAAAAAAATGTTGTGTTTTAGATATAGCTCTGTCACAGCATGTATCTGAGCCCGAAATACCACTTTTGTGGTGTGCACTGATGATTGCAACTGCTTAGAATAAGCCTCTGCTCATCAACTGAGTTTCACAAACAGACTATGTGTACTCCTAGTCATGCCCAGTGGTAAAGTAAAACTTGATAGCCTAAATCACTTTAGCTTATGAAGTCCTTAAATTTTGGTAACTTGATTGGTTGTGAACATCTATACATGTTCTATGTCTCATTTTCAAGTATGATGTCCTGCATTCAATTTTCAACAGCGGTTAGGCAGTTGGGGAGGCAAGTGGAAACCAAATGTGATTTTCAAATGCATGCAAGCAGATTGAATGTGTAATTAAAATAGAGCATAGCCACACTAAAAAAAATTTACCGTCTACATCTTAAAATGTCTGTAGCTGTCCCTATTCGGACATAGCCTCTTAGCCTAAATGAAAATGTTAGTCCCATCTAGCTGGACAAATACATGGTGAATGTGTCAGGGAAGAGTAAAAGCAGAACTGAGGATCAACCACAAACCAGTAGCGTTTTTCAAGTGTGAGGCTTGTTTTACTGCTGTACTTGTACTGAATGCATTACAGTTGCAGTCACTGAGGATAGACAAGCATAGAGAAGTCTGGGTAGCAAGAGAGAACCGAGTTAAAATTCATTTCAGATAAACCCCTACTTCTGTTATTTGGCAAAGAAAAAATTAATATGTACCTTATCCTGAACTCTTTGCTCTGGTAAGCAGTCTGCATTATGTAAACAGTCCTACTGAATTATCTATTAGCAAATGAAGTTATTTCTTTACCCACTTAACTGGTTTAGTATTGCCAAACAGGCCTACAGCTATTGCACCTTTGTTTGTATTGGTGAGATTTCTCTACTCAAAGAAGGCTTTAATTTCAGTTTGCTCGCCCACCTATGGTGTGCTGACCAATGCCCTTTGTTCCACATCTCGATTTTTAGTCATACTTTATGCGTTAATCTACCTCAAGAAATTCAGAAGGATCTCAAGGAAATCAGAAGTACAAAGATTTTTTTTTTTAGTTCTCCAAAGTTAGAACTAGACTTTGACACCAGGAATACTAACAAACTGCAGGAGTAGATTCATTGTGATCAATTTGCTTGTAAATAAACATACTGCTTAACAAGAGAAGATCTTGTTCCTCTCCTCTGAAAGTATGTCCCAACTGTTTCACACGACATGACTACTTCTCGTTTTTCTCATCATCTTACAGAGAGGCAATGCACACCCACAATACAACAATTCATTTCAGTAGTTTCTGTCTTTTTCAAAGCCTATGTACATATTGCTAGTTTAATATAGTAAGAAAGCAAATGAAAGATATGTGATTTAGAGTTGGGAGAGTATTTTATCATTCCGAGGTGCCAGAAATAAGGGGGCAAACAAGGGGGAAAAAAGGGGCACAACTAACAAAATATTACTGATTTTATTTTAAACTTATTCATATAAAAATTCTCCCCCCTCAAAATTGTTTTGCAGTCAACTGTAGTGAACACAAAAATCAAAGTAGATAGGAAATTGTAAAATCCTGACCTATTGCCCTTTGAGGAAAATGGGAATTAAGCCCTACAAGATTAAAGAAATAAAGGAAGGGGGGGAAAAAAAGTCCAAAATGTGTATTCCTGGACCTCCTGAAATCCAGAGGGCGCACTCCAGCAAAGAGAAACTCTTAATTCCTAAAGCACACTTTACCTCTGTATTGTTCTTCCTAAAAGCAAAGCAACAAGTCCACGGTTTCATGCACTACTCCACCATGTGCTTCACTCCTGCCCTGCACCGCACACTGGTAAAGCACTGTATGGAAAAAGAAAGCCAGAGTGTACTTCAGTCTTCACTTGCTTCATTCCTCTTCTGCTAATAGGCTCCTAGAGTCTACAGGAAGAGTAGGAATTTTACAGGAAGAGAAAGCCAGAATGGCAGACACAGACAGTGCAACTGCAGAAGACAATTAAGGAAGAATAATGGAATTGAGTGGTAGATGAATGTTATTAATTTTTTTTTTACCTTATAAAAAATATCCTATTAGTTCTGAATGAGGTCAAACACAGTTTGGGATGGAATACATATGACTGGCTTTCCTTTGTTTTCTGAGTGCAATAATTGTTAAAAGAGCTGAAATATTTTTTTCATAAAATGATTACGAGTTTTAAGAGGTGACATTTGAAAGAAGGATATAAATTATAAAGCAAACATCTAAACGCTTTCATAATGTTGAAATGGTTATTGTAAAAAATGTATTTGATATAATAGGAAGCATATGTTTCATTAGGCTGAATCCAGAGAAAATGTTCTCTACAGAACAACTGCATAATCATTCACATTGAATATACGCTATTCACCTCACAAAACATGTGCACTGTAGTCTTTTTCACACAACAAACACTCTGCTGTTGTAGAAAAAGGATCTTGGAGTCAGAAGTTTCTTAAAAGTTTCTGACTAAGAAAGGGAATCTGCTGTCTATAATTTGCAAAGATGCATACATGAAATATGATGAAATAAAACTGTATGCCAATGTTTCAAGGTACACATTTTGCATACTCAAACCTCACTTAAGCCACTGAATTCTTCTCCATTATTTGGATTTTTTGGCAGAAATGCCCAAACAAACTTACAATACAGACCTATGTTACTATGTCCAGTTAAGACTTAGATGATTAACTTTCAGAAGCTTACATACAGGCATCTGAAATCAATCCTCCCCCAATGAACTTTTTGGCATTTAAAGCTGTTGAGATAAATCCCATCTAAGGTAGTGCATTTTCAAAAACCTTGAATTACCTTAAGATCATTAGGAAAAAGACAGGAAGACATGAGAGAAAAATCATGCTCTGGCTTTTTTTTCTACATCTTTAAGTCCTAAAGGACCTTAAAGAACCAGAATAAAAAAACCTGGCTGAAGTCATATAGAAAGTCAAGGGTTCAGCTGAAACAAGAACATAAATCTTGGCACCCTAGCTCAGTGTCCTATGTATCAAACTGCATATCCTTCCAACTCATCCCTCATAAAAATGGAGACTTGAACTGAGGCAAGGATTACTTATTGTATTGTGCTCAATTTGTGCTACCCTTTGTAAAATGTATCCCCATTCCACTTCAGGCTGTTCCATATTCCATGGAATAAAAAGTAGTTCATTACTATGCAGTTGTGTTCATTAGTGAGGAAAAAGCAGCACTGAAAACATTCAGAAAAGTAAAACTGTAGGTCAGCCTGCCATTTGCAGTCTTGTGCCTGGGAAAACATTTCTCATGAAATTTGGACTTTTTAGTCCAAATAAGAGTTTGGACTCAAAATTAATGCAGTAAGAAAAAGTTGACTGTCAAAACTGATGGCAATGAACAATCACTGCCTTCCTTCTTTGATAGGAGTTATCAGAATTACAGTTCAAATCTCAGTTTCAGTCTGGGTTTGCCTTAAAGCATAGGTACTGACAAACACTGCTTCTACTATAATTCCTTGTGTGATGCATTGCTGAGCCAATATGAGTTGCACAAAAAAGACCTACTTTGGAGTCCCTATAGAGACTGATGCTGACAATGAGAATGGCTAGAGGTCTGCACCTTTGCTGATGTAAGTGCTATTTAGAACATCATGCTACATCATCTGAAATCACAGATTTTATGAAGTGACAGAATCACATTTATCATAGATTGTTAAAAAGTGAGGAGGTCTCAAACATAAAAATGCCATAAGGTACAATGCAGAAGATAATGTTTTAAAAGGAAAATACATGCATTTCATAGTAGGGCAGTTTCAATGAAACAGTCTGAAAAGCAGAAGAGAGTACAGTTAATCATCCAACCTGTACATATACAATGAACACAGAACAGAATGAAATGGCTCAATGCCAGTCAGCCTCGACATAAAACTATTTAAATCATCATAACTCTGCACTGTTTATAAATACGCACAGATAATTCCGCATCCACTAAAGTCAAGGGAAAGATTTTGCAGGTAGGTAGTGCAGGTAGCTAGTCTGCAGTGTTTTGCTGTCTATGAGTTATTTATTTATAGAAAAAAAAAGAGGGATAAGAGATTAAAGATCTCAAGTTCTGAGGGCCCAACAAAATAAATATATACTGGATTTACCTAAGTATGTCCTTTTATTTCTTATTACCTCCTCTCCCACTTTACCTAAATGGTCTAGTCCGTTCGCAGCTCAAGTTCACATTCATCTTCCCTTACTCCATTTGCCAGAGATATTTTCTGATCCTAATTCCCAAGACAGATTCCCCGACCCAATTCTTTTCTGCCCCCTTGATACTCTAATCATGCCTCCAAGAACTGAGTTCAGAATATATACAGTGTTCTATTCAGCCATCTTTCTCACCTGTGTGATTCTCAGCAAAACATAAGTCTTATATTTTACTGTGATATAATCTTACTGAACATCAGAGAAAGAAGTAACAAGACAGCTTGTGTGTCCACTGGTATGGAGCAAGGATACAAATGCTTATGAATGTTTGAAGCCATGCCCCATATCTTTTGACAACATGAGAAGTGTTCTGCAAATCACCAAGTATCCATATTTTAGCTCCTTTGTTATAGTGCAAATACTTTCTTCCATCTATTTTGCTTTCTTCCCATCTGAATAAATAAAATCGTACTATTTTTCTTGCATTTACATGATTCAGAAATGTGCATAATATATTAGTCCTCATACAGACAATAATTTAACCTAATTTTCGTCCTTCTGTCACTTAATAATGCACATATATCTGAAGTAGAAGCAATAAATTAGGGTGTTTCCACTGAATGATTTTGAACAGAATTTAGTCTCTAAGAGCTTTCACAAGATAGTTCCTCTAAAGTTGTCCTAAATTTTCAAAGCTATGGTTATTGGTTTATGAGTAAGAACTTCAGAATGTAGCTGTCATTAGAAATCCACCTTCATTAGACAGAGTCGTTCAATATATCCTTATAATTACTTTTGCAGCTGTTGTGTAAATTAAATAATAGCTCATAATAAACAAAAATTTACTCTGCCACCTGGATGGTAATCTTCAAAACATGCTTCTCGTTATCATTACAACTAATCTAGGCCAGGTCAGTGAAGTTAGAAGCATTAAAAATATTAGCAGTAACAGAAGATTCCCTGTTAATGGCTTTGTGAAATGAGACAGACACACTTTCTTGTTGATCCAAATGAGTGACAGTTCCAACAGTGGTAGCAATCAATCAAGTGAAAAACAGAGGGCTTATAAAGACCTTAATAAGTACATAGACCTGATGCTGTCTTCAAAAGTTGTACACTCACCCCAAAGACATTGCCAGCAGGTATTAATTGATGAGGGGAGGCTATAATTTAAGACTTGGTCTTATTTCTGAGCGTATTTCTGAGCAGTTTGAACTGCATTAGCATGCAGAGAATAGAAAGGATCCTAGATACTAACTGGAAGTACTCAGTACTTTTGAGGACTGGACATGAAACTACTGACCTAGCCCTTTTTCAAGCAGAATAGGTTTTCAAGTCAGAAACAGTTTAGACAGTTGGCCATGACTTTTTAGGGCCTGCATGACAAGCTCTGTAAGTGCATCTCCTACGTCAGAATTTTGGTGGGTTCTAGAAGAATGTATTGATTGTTCAAGAGAGATAAGCTCCTTGAAATCCCCGTAGCTGACATTCCTATGCACAGGTAAGTAACAACTGGCATTCCATCATTTACACATTGTCTTAAAGGACTGTCATCGAGCGCTCTGTTAGTGAGGGCACTCAAAGCAGCATGAAAGCCTCCATCCTGTCTGCCACAGGAAGCATTACCAAAGGTGTCCGGAGTTGAACATATGAGCTGCCTATGTTTAACTAAAAATATAAGTTATGATCACAAATGAGAGCCAAGCTATAATTTCAGTCCTCTGAAAGCGCAGATAGAACCTGGAGTGGCCATTTTCCAATGGGGTAAACAGGCCCTGCTCTAAGTAAAAACAGAGCAACCCTTCAAGTACAGGAACAAAATGTGATAGGCTTGCACAATTTGCTATTACTCTAGCATTACTCTGACCTACCATTTTACTACTCAATATTTTATTGTAAACCACCCCTGAGCCAAACCGAAAACCACACTGATTATTTTACATTAGAGAGTCTGCTTCATTAAAAAGCAGTAATGTGGGTAATCTGTTATTTTGTTAGAGATATTTTTACACTGAAAATGAACACTCCTGTAGTGGGAAGCAGTTTGTGGGCAGGAGTTAGGTGAGGGTGCTAAGTGCTACTGAAATACAGTCAGACTTGAGGAAAACTGCCACATCACATACCGAAACTAGGTCATCCTTTGTATTTGGAGTATGATCCACCCACAGCCAGACACTAGGAACGTTTTTTTCCATGAACAGCTGTCCGCTGAGAAAATAAAGGGAAAAGATGATCTGATACTCAGAATTAAAAGCAATTAAAACTGGGAGGAAGCAGGATAGGTGGGACATATGTGCTGAGTTTCTGAAAGACAGAAGGCAGAACTTCCAGGCTAAAAGGTATGTGCTGAGGTAAGTTTTCAGTCAATAGCTTCTTCAAGACATGGTTGCAGGCTGCAAAATTTTCCCAGAAAGAAGGCTACATCCTCGGGCAGTTAGCCAGCATTAAGCATATTGCTGCTGCTGCAGCCAAAGTACCACTGGCAGTGAGGTATCCATAAATTATGCAGTCCCGCATGAAACCTTTAAGTATGGGCTCTTCAAAACAGGCCCACTCTGATATACTCTTCCCACTTCTAACTCCATTTAGAAAGGCTACCTGCATTGGTCTCATGAGTAAGTTCTTTCTAAGAGAGCCCTCCAGAAGCTTCTCATAGAATCTGCCCCAACAAAGTATCTTCTCAGGGCTTTAAGATTCCTGCACATAAAGTTACATTCTAAATGTATGTAATGAGGATGAAATAGAAGTTCCATCCTAAAGAAACCAGAGTATAAGGGAAGAGTTCTGCACAATGGGATGCATTTCTATACTTATCTGTAAGACCTGAGAGATACCAAGAATACTGTAGTCTGAACTGCTTGCAGGGCTCAGCTCCACATGTTCTTTTTCCCACTGTGAAGCAACCAGAATGTAGACTTTCTACCAATGTCATAGGTCCTAAGGGTGAAAAATTCTAAGGTCTTTTTAAGAAAGACTTTGCATCAAATTATGTCCTGTATATTTGCCATTTGAAAGCACTGCAAAGTCAGACAGGATAGATAAGATCACCAGGGAAGGCATAGTCCGGTCAGCAGGTGAGCACTCTCTAGAGTAGAGGACTCGCCCAATTATTTCCTCCTGGGAGTACCAGCAAGGTTCTCACAAAGTCAATCTAATAGGAATTTCTTTAGGTAAATTGTGTGGACAGATAGAAAAATTTGACCTCAATCTCAAAGTCAAGACCACTCTTGCACAGCAATAAAATCATACTATTCATAAATTATTCTAGTTACATTGATTTCAATTTGTATCAGTCAAGAACCTAGCTTAGTGCTTTGAGCAATATCTGAGTGATTTCCTGTGTTAAGATAATGAGCAGGAAAATACAACAGAGTTGTTAATTTCCATGCATTGTAGAAACACAATAGCAGCACAATCATCAGACTAACAGACTGCCTCATGGAATTTCTTGCCACAGAATGCTGTGGGTGCTGGAAGATGGCAAAGGCTTGCAAGGGATTGAACAAATTCACTGCAGAAACATCTAATAAAGGGTTTTAAACACAAAGATGATCCTCTGGCTCAGAAAGTCCCTGAATAAAAAATAATTTTGGCCATTGATTATTCTGGGAATGTTATCACTATGCTTGTTTTGTTCTTCAGTATCTACCAGAAGCTATTATCTTAGGGATCTTATTAATGCTTATAAATATCTAAAGGGTGGATGTCTAGAGGAAGGGGCCAGACTCTTCTCTATGGTGCCCAGAGATAGGACAAGGGGCAATAGGCACAAACTGGAACAGAGGAAGTTCCATCTGCATATGAGGAAAAACTTCTTCACTTTGAGGGTGACCGAGCACTGCAACAGGCTGTGCAGAGAAGTTGTGGAGTCTCCTTCTCTGGGCATATTCAAAACTGACCTGGACGCAACGTGCTCTAAGTGATCCTGCTCTAGCTGGGGGGGTTGGACTAGATGATCTCAAGAGGTCCCTTCCAACCCCTACCAATCTGTGAATCTTTCGGTTGTTGCTGTTTTAATTTGAAACAATGAGTAAAAAAAACATTTAGAAGTGAAAATTCTGATCATATCTGTGACACTTTCACTATGAACTAGAGAAACTTTGTGAAATGACAGAACAAAAGTTCATTGGGAGACTAAGGAGGTGAAAAGCACAGGATAGCCATTTAATGGCTTGGTCCAGAGCAGAGCTGACAGGCTTGCTCAACTCAAAGATACTTATGGGTCCCTAGCTCTTGAAGATGCTGAAATTGTTTTAAGTTCACTGAGATGGTGTGCAGGCCTGGGAAGAGATGCTACCTGACTGACCCCCTTCCCAGCATAATGGTTTAGAAATTAAGTCAACAGGCTTGGACTTCTATATATAAATAGGTAAAATCATGAAATTTAGTCCTATAGAGGACAAGAGCAAATGAAGCCTAGTGGGGTTTTGGTCTGACCTGATCTGAGCCCACCACGCCACCATACAGATAAGCTTGCTTTTCTTTTTCTTTTTTTCTTTTTCTTTTTCTTTTCCCTATTTAAATCTGATGTTTGGAATTAAAGGAATATAGGGACAGTCTTGATTTATGCCATTCCTCTGATGCTTCCTCCAAAGCTCAGCAGCACTTCTCTAGAAAACCATGAAATTAAAATAAAGCCATGAAATTAAAATAAAAATTACAGGGGAAATTGATACCATGTCTCAGTTGAACAGTACATGTTTGTGTACTGGTTTTATATGGTATTCAATACTTAATGATATAAAATAATGGTTGGGAAATATGTTTCCAGAACCCAACAAAGTGAAACAATAGTTTGGGTTTGGATTGAGCATTTGGCATGGCAAAGATTACACTGATTTTCATTGCTATGAGGTCTGCTTTGATGTAGGGTTTTTTTACTAGAAAGTAATTTATACAAATTTACTTTGTATTACATCATCCTTTGTATCATGTCCCTTTCCAAAGGCAGCTGATAGTCACTGATCCATATAATGCTAAAACAGGCTATGTGTTACAGATCTTTTGCTCAATTTAAATACTACTGCAGATCTGGAGCTACCTTAACTGTTCTCAGGCAACTTGCTCCCTCTTATCTCCCCCTACTGAACCTTCTAAGAGGTCTAAGAAAACACCAAGGAACAACACTTAAACCAGCTTGTGGCCTATTACTACTTTTCCTTATTTGGAAAATTTGCAGGAGGAAATTTTTTATTGTTTTTCTCGTATTTTAAAAAGAGTCCATTCTGTAGTCAGTTCTTTAAACATCAGGAATAATGCTTTTTCCTATCATTGTGTAAAAGTGCAACTATTTTGAAGGATTCTGAGCAAGCTTCCACCCTGTGCCCCTATCTTATTCAAGGCATACCATTTATTATTTTTATTCAGTTCACTGAATGGAAATGTGAGGCAATTAAACCTAACTCAGTCTTGAATCTAATTAAAGGGTTTACTTAAATCAAACTATTTGAATAAATAGCTAAGTAAAATGTGCTAGTTACAAGCAGAAAATCAGCAATAAATTGTTACCATAGAATGATACACGTGATACCACATGTTTTCTCATGGCTATCTAAGACAACCACTGGCAGTTTCCAATTTTCAGAGGTTGATGTGGTTCGGAGCTCACAGCATCAACTCCTTAAATTTTGCTATCATGATGGAACATTTTAATACAGCTTCAATTCTCTTCCTGAACATGGCAAACAATATACTGTGCTAACAACTGCATTCATTCAGAGGACTAGTTAATAGACTTCAAAGAGCAATGAATTTTAAGAATAACGCTGCAGCCTTCTTTTGGAGACTTGCAACTTTTGAATGAGTTGTGCTCAGCATCTCATCTACGTTATGTTAGGGGCACCTCATCATGCATGATGATAAAGTTAAGCCATAAGATGTATTCCTCTACAGACAGGTTTTTATCTCTCACCAACAAGCAAAAATTTAGAAACTAGAGAAAAAATGAAGTCTCAGGAAAACATGCATTTGGGTCCAGACCTGGGTTTCTTTATGTCAATTGCCAACTGAAAAAAAAAATCAGTGACTCACTAACACTTTGAGAGGTTTCCCTTAAAGTTGCACAGATGTTCTTATCTGACTAAATAGAAAGGGCTGTTGAAAGGATGCAGTTTGCTTCTGAACTACCTTTCAAAATTCCTCATTTTGGAATCAGCAAAGGCTGAAAGGTTAGAACTGTAATGAGAAATTAGACTATATTTGAGACACATCTCGTTCACGGCAACGTTTCCAAGAGCAGAAACATCTTGCTGCCTCTGATAAATGAAAGGTAACCTCCTCCCCCATAAGCAAAGAGGACACTAAAAGGAGGCAAACGTTGATTTACTGCAAAGGAAATGTCTGCGAAAACACAACTTTCTCTTCTTATTTTCCTGAGTAGTTAAACCTTTCTTTTTGATTTCTCTAATCTAGCTTCTAATACAGTAGATGGAAAATATTTCACATTATTCAAGTCATAAACCACTAGTTCAGGTGGATTTGATTACCAATTGCAGGAGGTGGCACATTTCCAACATGCTACCAAGTGAACTTACATGCTTGTTATTCATGAATTCTTCACCTTGTGGAATTTTATAATTTGATTTATGGACTATTTGGGTTTATAGCTTTTAGACTTATGTTCAGGTTTGTTTAGGTTTTGCCTTTTGTACTTTGGCCGCTATTTATAAAATCAGAGCTCTGAGTAGGATTTTGGTAGCATACCTGCACTCTAACAAGGTTGGGGCACACACTTTTCACTTGCAACTTTGAAATGCTATGCTTTTTTCCAGCAAACATGCCGAGGAACAGGCAATGAAAAACCAGATGCTACATGAAGACTTTTCCCAATAAACCCATAGCTGCGGAACAAACAAACCTCAAAGAGAAAAAAACACCACTGACACCAAACAGTCTGAAAAATGTCACCCTGAATCCTCTGGTTTCTTGGTAAAATCAGTTCTTAAAAAGCTTCACAAAGTGAATGTCAGACCCTTAGATACACCAAATAATTAGTGATGGGATACACTTTAAAAGAATCACTATATGATTTAGATCAGTCAAACCCTGGAAAGTCTGTGGCTTAGAGTAAACCAGAACAGATTTCACTGAATTCATCGCATTTTCTCAGATTTACTCGGTCTGAGGTTTAGCCCTTTTGTTTATTCAGACATCTTGATGGTTTCCATGTCCCTCATATCTCTCTCTCCTCTTTCATGCCAAACCAGAATTGTCTCTGCTCTCCTGACCCTGTCATTCCAGTCCTGTGACTCCCAGCTGGTTCAGAGTGAGACCATTTCAGGTGTCATCCAGCAAGCATAATTCCTTTTCCCACCACCTCAGAAACTAAGGTAAGATGTGATTTTGCTGGCTAACACACATGCACAAAAACTAAACATTGCACAGAGAGAATTCTTATTACTGGTAATAACTTTTTGGTTGTTATGAGTATGTTGATGTTAGAATGCTTCATTCCCTGACTTAAACAGGCAGCAGTGAAAGTGTCTGTGTGTACGTGTGTGTGTGATAGGATGTGGGAATGCAGGTATTTCTGCTGCAAAACCAGAATAAAGCATTTTATCATAGTCTGAAAACAGCAACTCCAGTTGATATGCAAAGAGCAGAATAGTAGTCATTCATGACAGAATATTTTCCCAGTGGGAGGACATAGTTACACATACCACATGCCCTAAGTTGGATAGCAGGTACGTTCTGTTATCTGCAGAGCTGAAGTGTTCAGAAAACACTTCTACACAATATATACTGTTCTCACAGCCCAAGTCCCAGTGTGCTGTATTGCTAGAGAGAACAGTTGATGCCCTGCTCCCAGCTGACTCAGCAAGCTGAGAGTGAACTTTGTGCTGAAATGACTGCAGTACTCCCTATTTGGGTTGGCAGGGAGCAAGACTGGTCTGCAGTTGAGTCTGCCTGCATTTCTGTGATATTTTTGCATGAATTCCACTTTGTGTTTCTTCTCTAAATGGTAGAATGAAGACTCAGCATAAGCTTGTCTCCTCTAGCATTGTTTATTCTGGGGAAAAAAGGATTCTGTTCCCATACTATCTGCACAGATGTAGGCATGAGGATGATTTGTCTCATAGAACCGCTATGACCCACTTTTAAACTCAGTCATTAGGCACAAGGATAACCATATAGTCAATGTTGATATACTGTCATTCACAATGACGTCTAATTTTGATGTTGTCAGTGCTAATACACTGAATATCCAGAATGCTATTGATACTGCTCAAAGCACAAATGCTTGCTATTGTGATCTGACATTCACATGGACTGGTGAAGCTTCAATTCTGCTGAAATCAAGTAGTCGTCACTGATTTCAGCAGAACCAGATTTTTATGCATAACGATGGTAGTTCTTATTATCCTAACATAGACACTTTATTTGCTGTAGAAGATAAAACCATTTAGTTAAAATGAAGCTGAACACATATTACTATGCTGCAGATAAAAGTAAGACCTCTCCCTATAAAAAACTCTGTTTTTCATCCCTGAAGCCAACGTTGACATTAGAGATTTTCATCCCATTATAGTGGCTTGGCTGCTCACCATCTGCTACAATACTATGGTTAAGTACTCAAGAGCTCCTACACTCCAGGGAAGAAAACACTTCCAACAGAGACATTTTTATCCCATTACTCTTCTTTCAAATATGACTTGAACATTTTATGCAGACAATACAATGACCTTTGGGGCATAGAGGCCAGCATAAATGCTGAGCTACAAGACCAGTCTGTAGTTAATTTTATTGGAAGAATGATAAAATTGTATTGTTTTACATAAATTATGGCAATGAGTTACTCAGTGGTGGAATCTACAGACTAGACATCTTGTACTGGGGCTTGTCACACAGCCAGCAAAAGCATTACCATCTATTTAACCAGACTTCATTTTCAACGTTATTTTCAGGATCATTTTTCCACTGTGCTAATTAACTGCATTCACAGTTATAGCACTATAAAATACTGCTTAATTTATATTGCTTAATTTTCTTCTTCTCTAAGCATTCCAAACAAGAAAAAAATTAGTATGTGTACAAAGGAGCTTTCATACTTTTTCCTGATACTTTGACAATTAATTTCTTGCTTTTGAGTTGTATCCAATGCAGTACTTTTATCATTAGTTGCCTGCATTATGACGTAAGATCACCTTACATTAAGATCATCTACTCACTAGCCAAAGACAGTCCCTATCCTGAGAAGTTCCCTATCTTCCGAGAGGAGGGAAAAGAGCCTTCCCACAAAATGAATAGACAAAATTTTCAGAGGTAGTCACAGGAAATCAGAGTCTAGCACACACATACCTTTAAGAACCTAACCTTGAATTAGTAAGCCCAACTTCCACAGTGCACATGAGAAGATAAATTTAGAAATATCACTTTTGTATCAGTTGACCCAAGAGCCATCAGCCTAGTCTCCCTAGTTTTGATCACTATCTCTTCTGTATCTGTTCATATTGGGTATTAGTAAGCTGGCAATTACTCATTTTGATTTCAATGTGTTAGTTTGTTGCTGGACTTCTGAAGCAGTACAAGAGGAAAGAAAATAAGACATTGTCTTCCTGCCTGACAATGGGAAGTTGGTTCTAAATTTGTGTCTGCACCTTGAGCAATGCAGAGGGTACAGTTTAGGTATGTAGAGAAGGAACAGAACAAACTGGGAAAAGAATAGAAATTTCACTGTATGCTGAAAAGCTGAGCTAGCTGGGCCCATCGGGAAAAGCAAACATTCAAAAGTTGATCAAGAAATTCTTGCTTCCTTTTGCTTTTGGAACAAGAGAAGAACCTGATCTGCCTTTGGCACATATCTAACACGGTAACGTCTCAATAGTGCAGTCATAGATTGCTCCTCAGACAGGATTTTCAATCTATTTTATAAGAGCAGATATTGAGTCCATGTATACACATTGTTACACAGGCAGACTAACTCCTTATTCAAGGAGGAGACATATTAAGAAAACTGTAGCTATCTGTGGTGTCAGCTAAATTATGATATTTGAACGTGGCCCAAAGTTATCACTAACTATGACTAAGAGGGATTAGGTCAGTCCCTGTATTACAGTACAGGTTTGTCAGTGACAATCTGTAGCACTTGGAGTCTTCTCTTTAGATAGCAATAAGGCAGTTTATCCAGAGATGTTCAATAAAACACAGAAATTAATATCTATGCACAAAACCTGAGAATCAGATATATGAGTCAAAAAGAAAGAAAAACCTTTTATTACCTTCAAATAAGCACTGAAGAAAACCATAGAAAATTAATAAAAAATTAATGTCATACAATGTGACAAGTTACATTTAGAACTCAAAGAAAAATTGGTCACCATATAAATTATGTGTTGGATATTGTCGTGGGTTTGCCCTAGCTGGCCGCTAAGCACCATGTGGCCACTCACTGACCCCTCCCTCCCAGGTGGGATGGAGAGGAGAATTGGCAGAAAAAGTTAAAATTTGTGGGTTGAGATAAGGACAATTGACTAGGACAGCAAAGGAAGAGGAAAATAACAACAACAATATTTATAGAAGAATATACAAAGTGGGCGATACACAATGCAATTTGCTCACCCCCAGAATTCAATGCCCAGCCTGCCCTGTTCCTCCTCCTCAGCCAGCCCCCTTTATATACTGAGCATGACGTCATATGGTATGGAACACCTCTTTGGCTAGTTTGGGTCAGCTGTCCTGGCTGCGTCCCCACCTAGCTTCGTGTGAAAATTACTCTATTCCAGCTGAAAAGCAGGATAGATACTCTCTTTTATTCCTCATCCTTAGATACCAGATTTGAAATTCTCTTTTGCATATATTATCTCAAATTTCTCAGGAGGTGCTATGCAAAGTTTCTCTTATAGGACTATTTCAATTTTGAAGTTTGCACTGTTCTGATAAGTCACAGGAGCCACTGCAAACCTGCCTACCTCCCAGCCACCCAGCTGAAATAATTTCTTTAATTAGACATTTTTCCTATATGGCTGTGTCTCTGAACTGGCAAAACAACAAATGGAAAGGGATTTTGTGTACGTTTCTGTACTCTGGGTCTGAGCTAGTAAGAGCCCTCAGAAGCGGGGATACACAGTGTGGAGACTCTCTAAGAAGGCTGCATGTAGCCTATTTCTAACTGGGTCACTGCTAAACTGCACCAAAACTGAACTAACTGCACAGAGTTCCTGGGGAATCTCTGCACTGAGATCTCAGATCTCACAATACCTGCATGATGTCTGTTTTCCATTACCTGACCTATCCCAGTTCCCCATTATCATACACTTCACTGCACATATATGACAGATTACTCCATCACACAAATAAAAATGGAAAAGTAATTCCCTCAAAATTCTTCTCAAAGGTTGTTGGGCACAGATGCAGGATGTAAAAATTCATATAAAAGACTGTCATATCCCAAGCTCACAGTCTACAGCAGGGAAAAATCTAAGTTAATGAAAGATTAAGTTGGTCTTTTTCATATTCTTTCTGAATAATGACAAAAGAAAAAGAATCATAGGAATATAAATGACATCTCTGACAATGCTTGGGAGGTATGTAGTTCACTAGATACGTGAAAGATATATATGCTTTCTGTTAACTTTGTGATGATGGGCTGTCTGAACATGCCTACAGTAAGAATAATTGTTCTACTGCTCTTTCAGCATACACGGGGACAAGGATACAAACCAGCTGCCCTGTTCTACATCATGCCATTGATCTTCTCACTTCCTCTGAAGATACATAGCTGTGGAAGCATTTGATGGAAATAAATTAGATTCTTGTTACCCAATTCAAAGGCTCTGTGCTAAACCTGAATGGTTAATGCCATATGTGAGTTTTTGGAAATTACTATCTCCTCTATGGTTTGAACAGATTTTGAGTGATCTCGTAACTCTCTTGCTAGAGTAAATAAAACTTCTTTTTTCTCTTCTGTTCCAGTCTTTCAGATACCTCTTTCAAACATGCACAGGTGTTATGTAAAAAACTATCAAAGGTGGGTCCTATTTGTGGGTTTCTCTTCTGGTTAACTCTAAGCATGCCTTTTCTGGGCTGCTTGAAAGAGAAAACCTCCTGCCTGTGTCAGGGCCCTGTGTGCAGCAATAGCCCTTACTGACCATGGCCAGTCTCACCTGGGGCCTCCACCAACACCCTGTGGCCATGGGCCCAGTGGCTCCATTTAAGCTCAGGTCTGGGCTTTCAGTTCTTGTCTGAGCTGTATCATATGTGTACCTGTCTCCAGCTCAGCTGGATCTGTTTTGTTGCTGTGGACTTGCCTAGTAGTCACTGCATTGACTTCCCAGCTTGACCCTGGACCTGCTGCATCACCACGACCTGGTGATCTGGACTCCTGGTTGACCCCAGCTGCATCCCCAGGCCTGTCTTGTTCACCTCAGTCACATACTGTGGAATTAAGCCTTGGCTGTGAGGCCCCTGCCCTGCCTGCTCTGTTACCGTGCTTGGCTCCTTGTCCTTTAGGCGGCAGTTTTCCCTTGCTGCTCCCCGGCAGCCTATTCCTCAACCTTTTCTAGCTTCCAGATAGAAAACACAGCTTGAGATCATGGATTTTTTTAAAAAATACACTTAAGCATAACAACATACAGTGTGATTTAACTCAACACAGAAGCCTTTCCTTTGAGCCCATTGACACAGCTGCATGAGAGTACTATTATACTCCCTAGCTGTCCAAAACTTACTTTTCTTTTAATAGCTTGTCTTGTTTTCCCTGGGTAGACTCAATATATGCACCATATTATCCATACAAAAACTTTGCTATTACAGCCTCTTACTGACAGTGTCTTTGTGGAATTTTTTGAACTGAAAATGTGAAGATCTTAATTTCTCCGTTTCTACCTATGACACCTAGACAACCCTCCCTTCTGCCCCTCTACAATGCAGCTGTCACAGATACTCTCTTAGAAGATGAGAGGATGCAAAACTACATTTGAGATTTTTTTCAGTTCCAGTTTACTCTATGCCTGAATCATTCCAACTTCTTTAGTTCCATGACTGAAGCCAAGCTGAAGCCTTAATACATGCCTGAAGTTAAGAATGGTTTTAGCTATTGCCTCCAACAGAGATAGTCCTTAATGCATACATTTGTGCTTTCCTAAATTGGAGTCCTACTGATTAAAATGAATTTTTGAAAAGCCAATCATGGTGGATGATGTTTTAAAATGGAAGATGTTTAAGAAGATAATTAAAAGAATAATTTCTATAATGAAAACTTAACAAGCCTGGAAATGACCAAAATTATCACAGCTGTCTTCCACAAGTTTAACTTTCTTCTTTTTTGTTAGTAAAAGCCAAGATGTTAGAGATTTTCCAGCTTTACCGTACAGTGGTGCATTTTTAGACTTGTGGCTAGACTGAGTGATCTTCAGCCAGCATCTGAGCCCACAATCTTACATTCTGGTTTCTCTTGATTACCACTGCATCGTATCTTCTACAAAGTCATCTGTTTTTTCATTCAGTGCTGGATGGCACTTTCTGAAATGCATGTTAACAGCAACAACGCAAAAAGAAAAGTAAGTTGCCATGTCACATGAGGGCATGACACAATGTTAAATAAGATAGCTCCCTCTTAGTTATTAGTTCTATGTCAGTTTTGGTATACACTAAAATGAAATGTGGAAAAGACAAGTTAAGGAGTGAAGAATGCATGCTGTTTGTCTCCATTAATGTTCAACCATGGGTTTTAGCTTCATTATAGCATACTCTAGTGAATGGCTGAACAAAGCAAAAACCAGTTGCTGTGTCCACTGCATCATAAAAACTTGCGTGGCTCTTCCTTATTAATAGGTTTGGAAGATCCTGTTGATGACATAGAAGCTTTCTGCTTTGAGCCAAGGTGCTTCTAGGAGAGCTGAAAAAAACCCCAACTTGTTACCTGGGTACTTAACACACTCATCGTCATTATGAGAATGAACAGGAAATTAATTTCACTGAGTTTGGGGCATTTAAGAACAGTGCCAGTCCAGCTGTATGTCAAAATTGGATAAACAGGTTTAGGTGAAACAAGACTGTTTATAAATGAAAAAAAATTGATTTTACTAATCTCTTTCAAACAAAACAATTTGATATAAATAGGCATAAGCCTTAACTATTACATTTTAACTATTAGTACTATTTGAGGGTTAAAATTTAGGTAACATTATTTCCACTCTTTAAACAGACTATGGCATAGGTTTAACTACTGGTAAATACACAGCTTAAAGCAGATGTAAATTAATTACAGTAGAACTGCATTAATTTTCAACAATTCAGATTCTGGTTTTATTATGTTTCTCACAGATCAAAGTCATTATAATAGTATAAGTAAATTGTGAAACAATGTGTTTCATTAAAAATCTTTTATATATCCCACTAATTTCCCACTATATATCCCACAAAACTACATACTCATTTTCGAAATTCTGGTCAGAGTAAAGATGACATACAAGTAATTCAAATACCTAGGCCTGAAAACCTGAGGCATAATGAAGTGGGAATAGAAGCTGGCTGTCAGTGGAATGTTAGTATCCTCAGAAATGCTGAGAGTTGTATATCTAATTTGCTTAAATCCCTTAAAAACCTATCTGATTTCAATGAGATGGCTTCTAGCAAACATTCCAGATTTGGTCCTATGTAAAATGTATGGTTTTGCATAGCATAAATCAATATTTCACATATGGCTTTGTATGACAGGAGATTTAACCTGTAACACTTTATACATTTCACATAAACAAGACTTGGCCTTGCACTAGGTTAGAATGATGACTTCAAAAGGGAAGCAGAGCTGAAGACACTTGTTACAATGATGATTGTTTTCTTGCACCTTTTCTGAACAGTAGCAAAAGATTTTTTGAAAGAGCAAATAAATCAGTTTCAGAAATATCAGTGCTGACAACTTATCCTTTTTCAGAATTACTGCTTTTAAAAAAAATTGCCTAAGGAGGCTTCATGAGAAATCTAAACGATTAACACTGAAGGATTTACTTGAGAGTAATCTAAAACCAAACATAAGAAGCCTCCAGCATAACATCTTTCCAACTTCCTGTCTTGTTTCAGTAACAGCTGGCAAGCGCCATGAACAAGCCATATTTAGCTTTAAGGCTGGCAAAATATATGTATTAAATATATATAAAATCTGCCAGTCTGGGATATAGGTTCTATGAGACTGAAGAAATGCAATTACCTGAATTAGGGTATATGTGCAGGATAGAAATGTGGTGAACTACTCTGAATCTCTGGAGGCTTTTACTTGCAGAAGACTCTAGTAGAAATAACTGAATACAGTAATTACAACAATACAATAATTCACACCATCCATCGCAGCACTGAATAAAAAATTAAAAAGTAATATATCAAATTATATAAACATAGTGTGATGTGCATCGAGGGCATAATCTATTCATCTCAATTAAGGAAGGACATTTTATTATCTCTAATGGGCATAAAAGTGAATTATGTTGAAAGTTAATCTTGCTTATTTTTACGTTATAGCTTTCCCTCATAAAATAAAATGCGAGAATATATAAAATATGTAAGAGGAGATTGGAAATTTTTGAGTGGAAGGAGATATAATGAAATCAAAAGCAAAACAAGGACAAGTGTTCAAGGAGGAAGACATTGACCAGGTCAAAAGCTCCCATGAGTACAGAATTAATAAATGAGAGCCCTAGCATTTGCCCATGAAGATAACCCAGTGAATGGAGAGAAATTAGAGGCGATGCGTGATGGGAGAATAGAAAGATGATACCTGATTAAGAGAATTAGATTATGCTTTTACAATGGAAAAGCTGTAATACTACTTGTGAGATGCAAGAACCAGGTGGAAATTAGTTCAGTGAATAACGTGACAGGATATTAGGACAAGGGAAGTTCTTCTCTCATTACTGGAATAAAAGGAAACTTGCAAGGAGAGTGAAGGCATGAAACCCAAGCGCTGGAAGTGGAGAAACACAGAGTTTTCAGCAGTATGAAAAAGGCATATTATAACATACTGGAGAGGGTCCAAAGGAGGCCCAGGAAGATGACCAAAGGGCTGGAGAACTTGCTCTATTTGTAAAGACTTAAGGAGTTAAGGTCTTTTCTCCCTGGAGGAGAAAAGGCTTACAGGGGACCTCATCACAGTATTCCAATACTTAAAGAGTGCCTATACAGAGGATGGAGGCTCTCTCTTCACAAGGTGCCACATGAAGAAGATAAGGGGTAACGGATACAAGTTGCACCAGGAGAGGTTTCATCTTGATATAAGACAGGAATTTTTACACTGAGAACAATCATTCACTGGAACAACCTCCCCAGGAATGTGGTAGAGTTCCCATCACTGGAGGGATCACAAGATGCAACTGGACAGGGTGCTAGATAATCTCATCTAGGCTTCCTTTCCCACAAAAGGTTGGACCAGATGATCTTTCAAGGTCCCTTCCAACCTGGGCTATTCTATGATTCTATAAACATCTTTACTAGGATTTACTGACTTTACAATGGTGCAGGCCCCCTAGGGAATTCAACTAGCTCAACTATGTAAACAGATTCCAAAGAGTCACCCATGGCATTAGATTCAACAGGCAGTAACTGGTGTACTTTGATGGAGATCTGAGGAAGGAATTGAAAACATGAGAATTACTAACAGAAACTTTCTCTTGGTTCCCTCCATTGTCTATGAAACTGTACTGACCAGCATTGAATTTCCTTTTTAGATTGTGGGCAAGCCTGCACAGCTAACGCACACTAGCAGTGGTTTTCACTGCAAGCTGCCAATTATGGGAATTGCCTATAAGTAAACTCAAGTAGCAACAGTAAAATCTTTGCAAGCAAGCTCATACAAAAGAGTCATCTTCATTATTCAACATCTCAACAAAAGGCATTGGCAACACTGAAATAGCTGGTTTTCTAAAATTGAGATTTAGAGATGAGCTGTCTTTATTTGAATGCAGTAATTGCATGGTATTTTAAAAGAGCACTTTTTTTTTATTTTACCAAAATGCATAGTCTACGTTTTTCTTACATGCTGTTATGGGAAGATGGCACTGAACTTTTCTAATAGTCAAACATGGCTTTGCAGAACAGAACATTGTTAACAATTGAAAATGGTGATGAGAAAAAAACTAGAGGGAAGAATTTTAGAATATTTTAAAATGTGGCCTGTCTGTGGTATGTATTTTTATACTATGTTTTAAGATCTCAAGTAATAGAAAAATCATACAAAGGTAATACAAGTAATCTGAAATCCACTACATGCAGTTCTATTTTAACTCGGCAATTCACACCAAATTCTTTCACTGCACTAAGAATGAATTCAAGAAAATAAATATCCAAGGAGGAATATGGATTTAATTGTTATTGCTGTTACATTGCTAAAATAAAACAGCTGTGATCACACACTCAGATAAAGCCATTGTTCAACAAATATTTTTATTAAATATCTCTGTAGTGAAGATGAGTCCAGCTCCCCAAGAGGAGAGCCGACTGCTTCCTGGACCACCCATTGCTCCCTAGGTAAAACAATTCATCCAGCTGTTGGGGGGTGGGGGGAACTTGATCAGATACACTGGACACTATGGCAGTTATGGAGCAACTCATGTTTGCTCACTGACATATTAAACTATAACAACTGTATTTTAACATTCAAGCAAATAGACCGTCATCTTTTTTCAAATCATTAATTTGACAGCTAGCTAATGACAGCAATGGTGGTTCTTAAATGGCACCTTCCCAAAAATAACAACGACCTGTGTATCCCACATGAGAGATGTCTCAGAAGACTAAGGACAGCTGATTACAGCAGGCAACGGGGGAAAACCAGGCACACAGGAAGGTCAGAGGTACAACAGGAGCAGTCAGGAAAATAAATTGGCCACAGTTGTACAGCAAATAAACTGTGTGTCAGAGCTGTGAATAAAATCCAGAAGTCCTCATTTCTTGTCTCTCTGCTCTAAAGCCCCAGTCCTAACCAGATCCTCTCTCAAAATGACTAATATAGACAGTCCAGGAGACTGAAATATTTTTCCTATCTACAAAACAAATGTAGCAAAAGGCATATAAAGGTTCCTTCACACAGTCACTCCATCATTTCCGTTATGGCCAGAAAGACTTCGTTAATAAATACTATACATTTCCTCCAGCAATCAGAATGTCTGTGTCTGCAGAATTTGTCATTCATAGAACCAATCATAGAATCATAGAATCTTAAGGTTGGAAAAGACCTCTAAGATCATCAAGTCCAACCATCAACTCAACACCACCATGTCTACTAAACCATGTCCCAAAGTGCCACGTCTCTTTAAGAACTGGTGTCAGGGTATTTTCAAGAATTTTTCAAACTTAAATCTGAGTCACCTTTTACAGGGTTCTTGCCTTCAAGTTCTGCCATCAATCAGTCTGTGTTTGCTAGATGTTGGGGGTATTAGAGGAGGTGTAAAAGCAGAAGACCTTTTCAAGCACAACATTTATAAATATCCAGTATTGGTCAAGACTTAAATCACTTTTCTGTTTCAGTAAAATAATAATAATCTCATATTCAGACCAGAGAGAAAATAGCCATGGAAAGTATGAAGGTTCATACTCATGAAATTTTCTATGTAAAAGAGCTACATAATCTACAGGAGTAGATATGATAAGGACTTAAAACTATGAAATTGTTTCTAATTTCTAATTGTAAACATGCACTGTTGTGCAGTGTGGTTTTTCCAAACAGCTTTTTAGCACGCCAATTAAGGAGCGGTCTTATCTAAGACTGAAAAGTGCCAAAAGCCCCCAGATTTAGGATGGGCTCCAAATTACTGAAGTCCAGCTATTTCAAAGTGTATTAATCAGGTTTCCTAATAACACACCAGTCACTTAATTCAAGTGCTCAGTTTTAATTTAAGCCTTTATCAGCCAGTTTGAACATGGTGCCCATGGGTCAGGTCTTTAGTAGTGCAAATCAGAGCAGTTTTCCTGTAATCCACAATTACACAAGTTCAGAACTGGTCTAAATATTTAAGATGCCTGTTTTAAATTACCTGATTGTATTTGTATTTCAGTGACATAACTGTATACTTATTAATTGAACACAGAGTTTCTTAGTCTAGAAAGTTTGCTCCATAAAATGTAGGGTTTTCTTCCCCTTTGACAAGTAATCTGACAAGTAAAATTCCACGGTAGAGGGTTCCCTCTAGTGGACACTTTCTCTGATGCTTTATTTGTAAGGTTTTAGTAATTTAATGGAACAATTGTACAATACATTCAATATCACGTATTTGCTTTCTGATTTAAAATAATTAAAAGGAAATGCCTGACAGGACTTAATTAGTGCCTACACAATGTTTCTTGAGGACCGCAGCAGGGGGGTTGGAACTAGATGATCTTTAAGGTCCCTTCCAACCCAAACCATTCTATGATTCTATCATTCTATGACCTTTAAAATTATTGCAGCAGTCTCAAGACCAGTTACTTCAAACTGTAATACAATGTAAAACTGTTTAACAAACTTAGGTATGTAAACAGGTATGTAAACAGCAAAATCATGCCCTGAAAAAACCTAATTATTCATTCAGTAGTTCAGGGAAGAGATACAAGGACAAAAGCAGTGTTCTTCTGTATTGACTGGCTGCTGGTTTACCCAGCTATCAGTGCTGATCTCATTCATCTCCAGTCTGTATGGGCTACACTTACTGGCTCTTTCAGTATCCTGTTATTTAGAGGAGTTACCCGACTTGCTTGGTGCACTGGTTTCCTCAAAACATTTAACTTTAAAAAGATGCACTTGGGGCTTCCATATGGAAGAAATACATACACACTTAAAACTTTCTGTTCTTTTCTATGGCAGTATGATCACATAATTTACAACCGAGAAACCATCTAAGGAGGCCAATCAGCTACATTTAATTTTCATTATTCAGCAATGACAAAGGGTTGTCTTAGCATGAACCTTTCACCTGTGAATTTTTCTTTCTTCAGAGTGTGACAATAAAAACATTCATTGTAGCAGTAACTTTCATAATGCAAATCTCAGCACACTAGTAACTGAGACCACTAACACATTTATTGGATTTTTAAGTACTTGCCAGGTGATGGTGGTATGTTGTTACTATAATGGTTCTACAGAATTTATCGAGAATCCTAAATTCATTCAAACAAATATGATCTGGGAAGTAGTTTTCCAAGTTTCAGACAGAGTATGCAAAGGCTTCTTGAACCAGCTTAAAGTTTAATGGAAGTATATGTTTTTCCCAACACTAAATTTTTCTATTCCAAGTCTCCCAGAGTTTCAAAATCTACTTTTTTTCCCCCACATGGGCTGTTGACCTGACTATTTCTCATTAATCCTTTCATAAAATTTTGGAGGCCACATGGTAGTCTGTCTGACATTTTCAATCTATGGGGATTTTAGTAGAATAGACCTATTTTCCCATTTCAGTTAGAGGAATCTCATTCCAGCTAAACAGATGTCCCCATCACGAAGCAATATCATGAAAGTCTCTTTCATTGTCAGTTTCTCTAAAGAGAAACCAGTAACTGTTAAGAAAATGTAATAATAATATAACTATATAATACACGCATATATATGCATGCACCTCTAATGAATTAAATTCTTCTGTTCTTTCTAAACATGGACTCCAGTCAAAAAGTAACTGCTCATTTGTAGCTCAGACAATACTCCCAAGGCAGTGTAAACTCAGAAATAAAGTCAGTGGTAGGGATTTTCTGCAATCCTTTTCTGAAACAGAATCAAACAGGACTTTAGAATTGGGCCCAGTTCAAATCAGATCAAACAGTATAGTGCCTGAAGGAGACACAAAGATTTGCAAGGTCCAGTGTATAATTTATAAAAATGTGAGTAATGTAGAATCAAACTTGCCTCAAGTAATGACTTCAGGGATTTAGAAAAGTAATTTACATAACAGAGGTGGTCTTCTAATAGACAGAATCAAAGCATACATAATTACACTTGAGAATATTTTAAGGTGTCTGTTCAGAGACAAGGCTGCCTAGCATGTGTGATCTGCAGTCAAAGTTTCACTACACAGAGATTAAGCATGCAAAAAAAGACATAATATAGAGAAGAACAGAATATTTAAAAAAAGGGCAGAGCTAAGTTGGGTGCTACTGATGATATCAGATATGCACACAATATTTACTTCATTGTAATTTGAGTAACTGTGCTCAGTTAGACTGCTGGAAATTGTAAACTGAGATAGTGCCAATAATTAGCCCCTTCATTTAAAGGAGGTTTAAAACAAGTAGTCTCACCCATACTGTTGATTTTTTGCAAAACTACACTAAATTCTGTTTAAATATGGAAAACTACAAGAGAATCAACAAACAAATGTGAAACCTATAAATGTCTTTTTTTTCCTGTAAATAATTACTAAAAAAAGAAATTATTTAATTCCTAGAACCAGTCATACAAAGCTGTAGGTGTGATATACAGGCAATCTGTATAAGCAATATTGCAGCACTTAGTATTCTACCATGGAATCATCCCCTCAGGGCTCTCTAGAGCACCAACATGGGTTCAGGACAGCTAAATTACACTGGGTTGAAAAGCTCAGGTGAAGGGAAACAAACTAGTCTGGGAGTCCTTCCTTTTTCTTTCTCTCGCTTTATCCACAAGCACTTATAAAGGCAATCTATGTTTGCATGAGTTCCTCAGCAGTGCTGCTGTTCACCTTTATTTTGGCACCTGAGAATAAGGAAGGGAGAGTATCTCTGCTCAAACAATAGCCATCACTGTTTACATGTACGGTTTTTGTTAATGTTTCCTTTCAAAGGAGGATTTTGTTAAGGAAATTCTCCAGGTTTCTGAACACAAGTTACTATAACTAGAAAAGACTGCCTTATACTAGAAATTAGAAAAGCCAGGTTTTTCACAAGATAGGGAGCTCACATATGTAAGGTAGGGACTACGACAGGGAATTCATAGAAGGAAGGTATTGCTAACTGCATAAAATAGGGGCAAATTAGCCTCAAGGCATTAACAGTTTCCAAATAGTAGTACTATTTAATGTATCACTGAAAGTTGTGGATATGCCCACATCTTGGAAGAGCATTTCTGCATTATCCCAAGCATTATCAGCCGTGATCTGAACAGCATCTGTAAGATTACAAATAAATGAGAAAAATCTTCTTTCATTAATATGCCCTGTCCCCAAGAAAACACTAAACTAGTTGAATTAATAAAATGTACCCAATCTGGTAAGAACATTCTGTAGTATGTTGTAGGCAAGCTGGCTTTAGCTCATTTTTTTAGTAGGATTAATTTTTAGAAATCTAAGACTTTCATGTTAATCCCAGACAATAGTCCAGTTTCATACACTAAAATAATCAGATTACAGTAAATGTCAATGCAATTTGATTTTAAATGATGTGGAGCATGTTACTGGAACTATCACCCCCTCCTTTAATGAAAGGATGACCTGGAAGAACGTCAGACAGGGTTCACCATATCTCAACAGCTGCAGACTTCTGCTTCAAGTCATCTTTAAAATGTGACTTTGGTTATTCAAATACTGATTTTTGGCAGCAAGGTAGGTAGCACAAGAATTTTTAGAAGATGTGGACTTTATCACAACAATGGATGCACAAATATTGTGTAAGAAACTGGTATATAAAATTACCTCCAACACATATACCACTGAATTACCATATGCTGCAACCAAATACCTGGTTTGTGTTTTCAATAAAAAAACCACTACCCTACCCAGTCCTTCCCACTAATTTGATTCACGTGCTTCCTTTTTGCATCTCCCTCGTTCCCCACATCTTTACTCTGATTGGTTGCAGCAGGGCTAATGCCTATTTTATTTCTGGTTAATCTGACTAAGTAAAAACCTGGGATTGTGATGTCAGTGTATTAGTAGAAGAAAGTAATGCTTCCTGTAGGAAGGATGGCAATTTTGACCTTTCAGAAGCAGGTCATGATCTGACTGCAAGATGAAAATAGACCAAGACAAACTGCAGTAATAATACCATCTCATTCTCTGATAGCATATTTCAAAGTAAGATTATGGCTTATGGACTGCAGGTAAGAAAGCATAATGCACTTCTATTTGGTTATTTGATTGAAGGACGCTTTGGGTGTGGGGGAGAGGTTAGCTTCAGCAAAAAGAGTAGAACATTAGAAATACTGATTCATCAAAGGCCTTGTTTCTTACATTTACTCAGGAGAAAAACTGGCTTTCAGAATAGAGGCATCTTAATAGACTCAATTTTTTTTTTTACAAGCTTATGACATTTTTTATTTGACTTTAATATACCTATATTCATATTCTTTCATTCTGTGTTGATGAAACAATACTTATTTATGAATCTCTTTATTGTACATAATTGCTGCAGTTCATTTTGGTTTTCCCCCTTAAACTAAGAAACCTACATCAGTAAATGAACAACAGATGAGATTGAATCTAAATTAAACAACTAATTCCTCAAGTTAAGCTCATGATTTAAAAATTTAATGACTGTGTGATAGTTTAGTAGATTGCTCTATTATAATGGGATGCTGCTGTATTATTTAGCCTGTGCCACAATACAAATGCTTTTACGAGCCTGTAAGGTATATGCAGCATGTTGCTATGGTGATGTGGTGCTCAAACTGATGCAATCCTTAAGGTGCTGTTCATGAACCTTCCAGCAGACCTTAAAAAAATTTCACACACTGCAACAAACAAGATATTAATGTAGCAGGCATTTTTGCATGAAATAGTCTCAATGAGCCTTGTTGTTAACCAAATAAAAGGTACTGAACTGCACTGTTGGAGTAGCTGTAAGCAGCAATCACTATGTACACCTATATGCTTCAAGATTAGCTTTATTCAATAAATATATTAACATGGACAAAGCTAATCCCTCACTTCAGCTGAACCAGTTATGATGCCTCTCATCAAATGCATCAGAAAGCTAAATTCATTGGTAATAAGGCTGAACTTTAACTGGCTGTGCAGATGAAAGCCCAAATTATAACTGCAAAAGCAAATTGTAAGGCTGAAGTCCATTAAATATGGCAATCAGTACCATGATTGGGCAAAAGAAATACTGCTTAAGCCGCAGGTAACATAGTCAAGGTATGTAAGTTGTGGTTATGCAGAATGCAACAGAGATGGGAATCTTGGGAGGGGGTGGGGGTGGGTGGGAAACAAACAAAAAACAAACAGAAAAACAACAAACCTACCCTATAGCACTTTTTAAAGTGTTTATCATGTCAACGACTATCTTCAAAGGTGCTTTTTCTGTACTCCAAATGAAAATGATGCTTATGTTCCAGCAGTCTCAAGTGAACACAATCTTTTAACTTCGACCAATGCTTCTAATTATGTCTTATTGTCACTGCTTCTTGTTGACAGAATCCTATATCCTGTATGTGTATTTTGTCTGTCACCACTAGCAACCTCACACAGGCAGAAATTAGCCTATTTCAAACTGGCTAACTGGGTTAATGTAACACTCAGACAATAAGCAGTTCTGCACTGCATTAAAGCCTGTTCATAGACGCTACTGTCCAGCCTCATCTACAGCTAATACCAATGTAACTGCCAGTATCTCTTCCAAGATCAATAAAGCATGAATAACCTTATCTGATAACAATCCTTCACCTAAGCTTTCACTTCACTGATTTCAGCCATGAAGAAAATAGTAACTAAACCAGGCAAAATACTACTGCTGACACTCTGAACAGTGCTTAACTGCAAGGCTATTCTGTAAGTCTAACTTGGAACATCAAGGTCTATCAATTTTGAGTACTTGCAGAATATGGTTAGTTCAGCCAGGATGAGATTCTATATGCATTGCCTTATACTATGATAATCTGTTCTTTGAAATTCTTGTTAACACCTGTCTCTTTAGTTTCACCTTTAAACAAAGGGGCTATTTGTGGCCAATTTGAAATAAACAGCAGTAATTGGTTATCTCATTTTAGTGGCTGCTGTGAGTTCTGCAAGTAATAACTTACTCCTGTTCCCTACAGTCCATTTTTCCTTTCTTCCTAAGCACTCATCTCTCCTATGCCAAAAAAAAAGAGAATTAAAAACAATTCATCTGTCTGAAGAGTTTGCAGGTGTTAACTTGTTTGTTAGCAATGCTTTGTGTTGTTACTGCCCGGTTCATAGCTCTGTGCTGTCCATTAGCAAGCTACCAAATCCTTGGGTTTGAGGCCTGTTTAGTAAAATCAAAGGATATTTCACAGCTGGTACAGGGGTGTTACACGTGCCAAGTCTGAGGGGGAAAAAGATTTATAGTCTCAGCATGAATACTGAGCAAAACAACTCCTTTAAAACTTTGCCTTCTACTGAAGTAGTCGTCTACTTCATTGCTCAATAAACAGACTACATGCTATTAGGAACATATGCTCCACCAAAGAAATCTGCACAATGCAGCATTCTCATATTTTTAATTATACTGTATTCTGTTGAATGCAACTGGTATGTAGTTAAACTATTTTGCACTAGTGAAGCTTTGAGCCAGGTTTGAATTTCTTTGAATTAGTTCTGTATTTTTTAACAATAACAGGGCAATATTAGATGTGACAATCTCACTAATTTGAGGTTTTTCTTATTTCTAATATTTGCATATTAACCCTCTTATTCACAATTGTTTCTACCTGATATTTTTTTCTTGCCTGCTTTTGTACCTCCACTTCATAAACAAAGACCAAAGCATCCATTATGGTCTTGAAGGGTGGCAGAAGCCAAAGACAGAGATTGGTTTGGGGTCAAAAGACTAGTCAGAAGAGAAGCCCAAATGGAGAATATATAACTTGTACACATCAAGACACCTCTGGGTGCAACAGCCTGGAGCGGGCATGTTGAAAAAAGAACTGTACTTTTAAAGCCTAATGGCAGAAGAGTTAAGGCCCTATCTCTGGGAAGTAGCTATGGCCTCCCCCAACTGTGCTGAGAAGCAATCTACTAGCAGGGCAAGCAGCACTATGAGCTGAACTGCAGCTTAGCAGGTCTCTGGTTTCCACCTATGGGCACCCTCTGCAGCTTCTCCTCTTCTCACTACCATCTCAAAGCTTTTCCCTTGGTATAAGTCATCTCCACTGTCCTCTGAGATAGCTGATGGTTGGCATGTGCTTACCTCTGTCAAAAGTTCAGTTGTGAATTCACACTTAGAAGACAGTGTTTTCTTTTTTACACAATGGAAAATGATGGTCAAGGTAGTACAGCATCCTAAAATCACCTCCTGACTGGAGATCAAGCTGCCTTTAAATTTTAAATTTTTGCTTGTATACCACACCAAGCAAGCTACTGCCCCCTGCAGAAGGGGAAATGAGGAACACAAAGGGAGTCTTTATGTTGCTGGTTTGGGGGTTTTTATGAGTTCATGATGGGTGAGAATTTGTCTTCTGATGTCTAGGGTGAAGTAGTTACCTATTCATTCACATCTCAGACAAGCATACCAGCTCCTGAATTATTATACAATTGTGAATTGTTCTATTAGAAGGTTCAAAAACTCTCAGATCTATTTTTATTTTGACACATTACTGGGGAGGGGTGAGTGTGGGGAGAGGAGTCTTCCTCTGCTTTCTCACAGACTGGAAGGTTTTTTCCTGTGAACTATAGCGTTAGAGCTATTTCCCTTTCACTTGCAGATAAGAGATGAAGAAAGTGGCTACAATAAAAATCTATTTTGCATTCCGAAGCATTATGAAGAAGATTTAGAAAGAGTCTTCATTCCTCATGGACTCATCCTGGACAGGTATGAGGATAATCAACAAAAAGTAATGATAGTGATGGCAATGATCCATTTCCCTCCAAATGAAGACTGATTCTGTACCCTACATAGCCCATGAGAAATATGGAGATGCTGCAGCTATAATACTTGTGTTCTGGAGTTTAATACAAGAGTTTTATGGAGAGAACTGGCATTGTAGAGGAATTAAGTTTCCATGTTATTTCAAATATCTTCAAGCTTTCCTATCCTGCATTGTTTAGATATATGGATTAAATCATGTCAAGTGGAGTAGGCATCATCTTGTGAACTGCAAATACATAACTAACTTTCCTGTGTCTTAATGTGGTCACAATTTGCTGGTTATAAAAACTTAACAGCAAGATCAGAATTTTAACTTGGACATTGCTTAATATATGGACAAGTATGATATTCAAAACACTTTAAAGGATTTGGTGTTTTTTTTCCTTCCAGGACAGAACGTTTGGCTAGAGATATCATGCAAGATATGGGAAGCCATCACATTGTTGCGCTCTGTGTCCTTAAAGGAGGCTATAAATTCTTTGCTGATTTGCTGGACCATATAAAAGCACTAAATCAAAACGGTGATAAATCTGTGCCTATTACTGTGGATTTTGTTAGAATAAAAAGCTACTGTGTAAGCAACTTTTCCTTGGAAAATTGACTCTCCTCATAGACATTCTGAATACTGGTAGTTTACATGAAAACTCCACAAAAAATTAAGTGTATGCATATATCCTGTTCAATGCAACTTAATTTATTACATACTGAAAAGTAATTGATTTACTGATCTGCTCCAATGATCAGATGGATATTGTACATTCACTGGAATTAACATATAGTGGAACACTTAACATGACAAAGCCAGGCTGAGGTCTCCAATGTCCTCCTCTCCAGCCCAAAGCTCCCCTACAGGTTCTACTCTTTACCATGGCACCCTTTGGTGGGAAGAAGTATGGAGAGGAGCTTAGCATCAGAGACTTGCTATTGTCTCTCTTCATTACTTTTTTTTTTTTATTCCTACAAATAATATCGGAGAGATTTGTTTTCATAATCTGTTTCTGTGGAACAGGTATCTTTTGCCTGATCCAACTACTGTAAAGCAATGACCGATGATAATTTTTTCCTGTTTTATCATCTTCCTTCTTTGAAGGCTAGAGCTCTGTGCACGGATCAAAATTTACCCCACGCTAAATACAACGGTTTACAATATCCCATAAATGTTTCATGGAATTCTAAAATAAATCTGTGGTAACAAAATAACTAAAAGCAATGATGTCTATTCCATGAATATGGACGTACTCTTGTTCCATGCAAACATCTTTACTTTCTCTTCTGGCTCTCAGCTGCTTAAAAGCTGTTTCACTGAAGGAGTGCTGTGTAAAGTTCCAAGTGTCATTTGATTGACAAAAAGCAAGAGCAACACACCATTCATACACATACAAGATAATACTCTCTACTTTCTCCTTTTAGAATGATTTGCCTACAGAAAAAATCAGTATTGTTGGAGAAGAACTTTCTACACTAAATGGGAAGGTACGAATTAGCATCTTCAGCTTTTAAGGGGAAAGAACAGTTCTTGTTAATCTTTATTAAGATTTTGATACTACGTATTTATGGCCACTTAACACTGGTTTAAAATGCCATGCTTTGAAACAGTGAGTAATTCCCACTGATCTCAGTGGAAACTTAACGTGATCAGTACTGAATGCTTCCAAAGATCCTATTCCACTTTTTATCCCACAGCCCCCAGAAATGAACCATCTTAAACTGACTCATGTAGTATGGTTTTAGAATGCTCTTGCTATACATAGAATAATATACAAAACCTGACATAGGTGGTTTTCGCACAATATTTTATGGTTCTATAAATATTTAAAGATTCTCCAGAAAGCACTAAAATAATGTAAGTAGTTAAGTGACAAGGTCCTTTGAAAATTAATTGCAACTTACTTGTAACTGAAGTTTGTAGTGCAAACTTTTCCTGGCTGTGTAATTTGGTGAATGTTGACATGTAAATATTTTCTTTTCTTTCTCTCCCTACATGATCTTTTCCAGAATGTATTAGTAGTAGAGGTAAGTAAAGATTGGAGGCAGGGGGGAGGAACGACATGAACTCTTTTCTCCTCATTTTGCAAGTTAATACCTACTGCATATAAAATAATTATGTTGCTGTGCTGTCATGGTTGCTGACTGGTTTTTTTACGCTTTAAATTAATCCACTGGCAGCCTGGTTTTCTTTCAGACTCAGAGGATAATTTATTTTTTTTTATCTCTTTCAGGACATTATTGAGACTGGTAAAACAATGAAAGCGCTACTGTCAAAGCTAAAAGACAATGAACCAAAGATGGTAAAAGTTGTAAGGTATAATGATATGGCCACTTACCAACATTAAGATATAGCAAAATCATTTAGGTGAATAGTCAGTGTATGCTAGCAGCAGGTGTTTGTGTGCTTTTGTTTGGTTTGAAGTCTGGGGGAAGAGGAAGTAAAAGTAGGAAGCACTCCTTATCCAGCTGGTGAAAAACTATGTATTAAACTGGGAAACTCAGATAGACAGTACCACCTTCATTGTTAAAATGAATAGAAAAGGTTTCCTGGCTCTTTCTGCATAGTCCATAAAGACTGATGGATTCTCTGTTTCTTACCTCCTTATCATAGAATCATAGAATGGTTTGGGTTGGAAGGGACCTCAAAGATCATCTAGTTACAACCCCCCTGCCATGGGCAGGGACACCTTCCACTAGACCAGGTTGCCCAAAGCCTCATCCAATCTGGCCTTAAACATTTCCATGTTTGAAGGAAATTCAGCTCTTCCCATAGGTTTCCTAATACATTCTCAGTTGTTTCAATAACAACTGCAATCATAACGTTCAGAGCTTTTCTTAATATCCTCCGTCATATAGGTTTTCAGAATCGAAGAATTTGTTAGCACTTGCAAGTGATTTCAAGTGGCATTAGGCATCATCTAAAAGCAGATCTAGAAAAGGAATTTTTTGGGAATATCCCTGTCTCTGTCAAGTAACCATGATGCTTTGAAAGAACGCTTCTTGGTTTATGTCCCAGTTACGCTCCTCCTAGTGAATGTCCAGGAGGTTCTCAGCTTCTGCACAGGAAAAGCAAGGACGGGTATGATTTTGTGGAAAAAATCATAGCAATATTGCAAAGCTTGTCCTCTTCTCCCTCCATCCCCACTAAAATCTTTACATGTCACTTGAACTTGCCTACCTGTCTGTGCTATTCTAGTTTGCTGACACATTGCTATACACAAAAAAAAAAAAAAAAAAAAAAAAGATTTGGGATGTAGAAATGAAGAGAACTAAATGTAAAACAATAGTCATTTGGACCTTCAGAATGACCGTAGATCAGAATCTTCACTTTTCCTTAATTATAAAGCTGAATGCTACTTCTTTCTGTTACAACAGTATCATTGTCTAAATTTAGTTGCATGATTGTAGAAGCTTACGGGGAGAGGTGGTAGAAGTGAAGTATACAGCTTAGAGCTACATAGTTTAAAAAACACAACCTTCTCTGCTCTGCCTTACAGCCTGCTTGTTAAAAGGACACATCAAAGCCCAAGTTACAGACCAGACTGTAAGTATTGTGTTTTTCTGATTGTCCAAAATACGATCTCATAATTTCACTTCATGTAGTAAGCCTGAAAACTGGTATACAAGTTTCAGGAAGGCCAAGAGAAATGGGGAGAGAATACATAAAAATTTGTAAACTGATGACCAGCTATCCCATGCTGAAACCTCATGACCACCACCTTTTTTTTTTTTTTTTTTTTTCTTCTTCACCTAGTTGGTCTGAGTGCAGGTTTGGCTATTTGTAAGCAGATACCAGAAAGAGAATCAAACCTTAACTTCGTATTGTTTGGCTTTGATGCTAAAAGGAATTTGTTTTGACTCTACATTAAACTCACCTTGTTTTCAAACTGAAAATCCCTACTGAGTTGCAGTGCATCTATTTTTACATAAGTAAAATCTCACTTCTTGTCTCCCTTTCCCAAGACTACCTCATAAGTAGGTTTTAATTAATTATTTTGTTCTTAAAATACATTCTCTTAACATTTAAATTGTATTATTAACTGATGGGGATGGTATAGATTGTAACCTCTGTCATCAATTTACAGGTCTGATTCTAAAGAAGCAAGTTAGTGTCTTGAAAGCAAGATGATGTATTTGTTAGGTATTACTCATATAGCTGAAGCATGTGTTGTGTATGTTTAAAAGCTATTTACAGCACCCAAGTATAAAAAGAATTGTATTTTGTTACAGATATAGGCTTTGAAATTCCAGATAAATTTGTGGTTGGATATGCTCTTGATTATAATGAATACTTCAGAGATCTAAACGTAAGTACATACATGCGTGCCTTCACTGCTACCACAGGTAATCAGCAAGAATATTAGTTTATACTAGGAGCTTCTCAACAATTAACAAAATTTCAAATCTGACTAGAAACTTCCATTAAAAAGGAAAAAAAACCCACCATTATTAATGTGCCAGGCTGATAATTCAATGTACATGCATAAGAACTTGCTTATGCCTTACCTTTTTATGAATCTACTCCACCAGTCTCATGGCCCAGCCGTGCTGTACAGTATTCTGAATCCCCCCAGGATGGCTGGCATCATACAATCTGCTAGCCCCATCTGAAAAGAAGGCAGCTTGTAATTTGGCTTTGATTTCACATTTGTCTTAGAGAAATCCTATGTTGCTCTTTTCTAGCCAAGTTTTTAAGATGACTGTGTGTGAAGGTTTTTCTTACACTGTATAACGTGTCCATAAAGGTATTTTTTCCTTGGTTCCATTATAGTCTCCTTACGCTGCACTGGGCAGTAGACTTAGAAAAAGCATAACTGATAGAAAGAGCTGACCTGTTTCCCTCTTCAGTTTTCAAAAGCACTTTCTTAAATCTGGTTAAGTGGAAAAGTTTTTCCCTTGAAAGTCTTATTAAAAAGACAAACCAGATCCATTATATGTTAAAGACATATAATGGATCTAAGCTATTGCAAGGCAATATGAAGGATACAATAACTGAACAAACCTGATCTCCTCAGAACATATTAATCTTTAAGTTACAGATGAGCTTAGAAGCAATATTAACATCTCAGTTTTACTGCAAGCAGTAAACTTGCAACCAAACTTACAAAGATTACTGTTCTAGTGTGTTTTTCTTACAATGCTAGGAATACAACCGAAAATCACTCTTGCATTTTTCTTTGAAGGTGAAGATTAACTAAAGTTGTACTTTTTTTTTTTTTTTTAAAGCACATCTGCATTCTGAAAGAGAAAGCCAAAGAGAAATATAGGATCTGATCACTTCAGTCTTCTGGAACAACAGTTCAGTAGCATGTACAGCTGTGTGGATGAATAATAAGTAATCTACTAACTGTGCTCTTCACTGAAAAACTACATTTTCTGAAGACACTACTCTCTATATTTTTTCTTATTATGATTATGTAAAACAGCTTGAAGGTAAATGAGCCAGGACATGTACACGTGTATGCAGCTATGTTTGGGGTTTCATTTAGTATATGAAGTAACACATTATGTAATTGTATATAAACAGGTATTTTTACATGTGGGTAAATATACACACACGTACTTTATGTAACAAATAGACTGAATAAGCATTTAAGGACTTGAGGTTACTTAAGTTACAAAGTACATATCACATGGAAAACACACTTAGTTCTTTTTAGCTTAATGCAATGATGAAAAAAGTAAACATTAAGGTAACACCATTGAAATTACATTCCCTGTAACTGGGCCTATTGCATTTTGTTTTCTGAGGGAAGGGATCAGATGTTGATTGTACCCTTGTGGTGTTACCTTAAGTGCAGGTAACACTGACTGCTAGCCATTAAAAGCAGATGATAAACCATTATAGCAGGAACTAACTTCTGCTAGTTGTATGTTCCTAACTGAAAGTTAAAACTGCAGTATAAACTCCGCCAGGCTTGAGGCAGTCTTAACACCTCACATTCCTACCTGCACTAATTAAAGTAAGATCTGAGACATTGGGGTCACCCCCCCTCTTGTGAACTAAGAGTACTGAGCTAGGCCTCTACGTTCAAGAGGGTCTGTCGATGTCCTTTAGCATTCATGAGTCCTGAGTTACAGGTGACCAGGCTTTGATAGGTGTGCAACGGTGCTTTCCAGAGCACCCTGAGGACTGGGGGCTCTCATATTATCTGCCCCTTAAAGCCCATGAGAAAAGTAATACTGGTGCCTGTACGAGCAGATCCCTTACCTAAAGCACTGGGAATGGCTCCTACTGCCATTCCAGCGCCACCCCAGCCTCCCTGAGGGCAGGTCACAGAGGCCGCTCGGCGGGGCGCGACACTAAACCGCCCCGCGGGTTTCTGCTTTTCCCAGCTGCAGCGAGGGCTGCTGGCAGCTAACACCGCCCTTCTCGGGGTAAACGTAGCCCGGGGAAGCTGTGGCCGACTGCTCGCCAGCCCCGGGAAGGAACCCTGGCCGCGGCAGCCCCAGCCCCACTCCTCCCCTCAGCGGCTGCCTCGCGGGCGCGGGACGCCGGCCCGGCAGCGCGAACACCGCGCGCGGCCGTCCTCTAAAAGACCCCCTCGCGCGGCCTGCCCGCCGCCAATTAGAAGGCGGAGCCCGGCGATCTCGCGTGTTGATTGGAGGGACAGGCCGTCGGTCACAGGGAGGACGGGAGGCGACGGGGAAGAGGATAGTCCGCTCTCGGGTCGGGGGTGCCAAAGATGGCGGCTGCGGAGAGGGAGGATGAGCAGGAAAGGTAGCGGTCGTCCCTGGCCCTCCCGACACCGCCTGTGGGCGCTGCCCCGCCCGCAGCGGCACCCGCAGCCCCCGCCAGCTGCGGGGAAGGCCCGGAAGGAAGGCAGCGGGGAGGAGAGACCTTCCCGGGCCGTGCGGGAGGGGAGGCGGTGTCTACCGCGCCCCCTGTCGGCCCGGGGCGGGCAGCCGGCAGCAGGCGCGGGCCGAGTCACGGCGGCGGCCGGCACCGCTCGGGTTCAACTCTGGGGAAACGCACCTGCCCCGGTGCCTGCGGCGTGCTGGGAGCCGGGGTGCAGCCTCGGGGTGTCACAGCGCTCCTTTCCGTTTGCTTCCAGAAAGAGTATAAAAGAGAGAGCCAGGCTCCGCTTGAGGGAGTTCGATGTTGGGGACAAATTCTCCCGCCTGCCGCTGCCCAAAGCCTCAGTCCTCCTGCCGCTGATGGTGAGGGCGGGGAAGCTGCACTTGCTGCTCACCGTCAGGTCGATGCAGGTAGGTGAGGCCCGGCCTCGGAGGGCCCTCGGCTCTAACGGACAGAGGCAGAGGGTCGCCGTGTCCTCACCCGGGCGTTTGCACCAGTCCCGGCCTTGACCCGTGTTCGGGGGCCTGCTTGTCCAACGTCAGGCACCGTGCCCTAGGTTACACACAGGTATACCAGGGAGCCTAGTATTTACATGCCAGAAAAATACCGGATACCTTGAAACCTGTGACAATAAAAGATGGATTTCCAGATCAGAAAAGGAAATTTTGATTAATATTACTTAATGAGAAAACTGCCAATGCAGTGCAGCTTTTATTAATGTGACTTTTCAATCTGCATTTCATATATGAAAGGAAAGGCGGCAACACATGTACCCCAGAACTCTTCTGCCAGCATTTTCTTGCACAACTCTTGCATGCATGTACACCCCCCACACGCACCCCCCACGCATCAACTGCCAGTGTTCAGAGGCTATTTCCTTCTGTGTTTTTCTGTTGCTGAAAAATGGAAGTTCTTTGGGGTCTTGCTTAGAAATTTTAAGACCCTAATAATTACATCTGATTGTAAATGGGCTTTTAACTGATTGTTGATGTGCAAGCCTATTACTATAATGTACTTAAACGTACATTATTTAAATATGTATTTTAGGAGTTCTTGCTCTTACTTTGAGTATTTTAATCTCACTATTCAAGTTATCTGCGTAGACTAATCTGGCAGTCTTATGCAAGCAAAATGATGAAAAATGTATATTTAGCAGTATTAAAATACAATGTATAGTATGAATTACACAATACTGTACAAGCAATATGTGTATTTCTGATATTTAATTGTTTATAGGCCCAACTTTTTCTTATGTAGCTAGCAAGATAAGGCACATTTCTTCTGATCTGCAGAAACCTTTTAGCACCATTTCCAGCTTCTTTGACTGGAAAGATAAATCAAACATAAAGTGATTCTGCAATATGAACAAATGTCTATGTGGATCCAAGAAGAAATGTAATTTTTTTTTATATTTAACAGTAGTACTCTCTTATTCTAGCTGAGAAGATCACCAGGGGAAGTGTGTTTTCCAGGAGGTAAAAGTGAAGCAATTGATAAGGATGAAATTGATACTGCCCTCCGAGAAGCTAAAGAAGAAGTGGGACTCCAGCCAGAGAAGGTGGAAGTCATCTGTAGGCTTGTACCTGGAATTGATAAAGTAAGCAATAAAATGAGTAAGTCAGCATATCATTAGAAAATAAACCTAGGTTATTTTCTTTTGTAAGGTTGATAATGACCTTTTCAAACCTGTAATTGTAAATAACCACCACTTCTTAAAAGTGGACAGCCTGCATTGTCAGCAGAGCAAAGGGAAGGGATTCTTGCTCTGCATTTGGTATTTGTGAGACCACATTTGGTGTACCACGTCCAGTTATGGACATACTGGAATACCAGAAAGACAGTGGTATACTGATGAGAGTTTAGCGGAGAGCCACAAAGATAGTAAGGGGGCTGGAGCATGTGGATTATGAGGAGAGGCTGAGAGAATTGGGTTTGCTCAGCCTGAAGAAGAGAAAGTGAGCAGGGGATCTAGTTACTCTCTTCAAGTACCTCCAGGGTGGTTATACAGAAGGTGCTACCAGACTCTTCTTGAGACAATGGAATTTTGATGAGATAAAATTTTGAAATAACATTCTTTTACTTGGCACAAACTTAGTGGGTTTTGTTTTTTTCTCCTTTTAGATGAATCACTTGGTAACACCAGTTGTAGGATTTATAGAGGATACATTCCAAGCCATTCCTAATCCAGATGAAGTGAGCGATGTTTTTGTCGTGCCATTGGAATACTTTGTCAAGCCCTTAAATTACAAGACCTTGCCTTATAAAACCTCATCTGGTTACTTAAGTCGGATGCACTGCTTTATATATGATGACGATGAACATAAAATGTCATTCAAGATATGGGGACTTACTGCACACTTTGCTGTATTTCTTGCTCTTGTAATTTTTGGAAAGAGACCTACCTTTGAAGTTGATTATGATCTTGACAACTTAATTTCATCCTCTGAGAATAACTTCATGAATTTATATGCATCCTTATATGAAAGAAAGAAGAGTAATCTATGACAAACTGATCTGGCGATTAATTTATATTAAAGGAGGAAAAAGAGTTTTGTTTATTGCTTTTGTACCTATTGTTTGATTGAATTTCACACATGAATTTCTTCTGAATTAAGAATTTATTAAAATTTATTCTTAAATAATATTTTTAAATTGACAAGCCCTAACTAGATTCATATAATTTTTAATCTGTTTTAGAGTTGCCAAAAGCACATGGTATTTTTGATGGACTTAATATACAGATTGGGAAGTTCTGTTTCAGTTTCTGCCTTTATTTTGTGTGATCTAAGACACTTTCTGTGATTTACCTTCTGTATAATGAGATAATACTATCTATTTTTTGTCTGTTTGAATTAGAATATGAAAAGTTTTGGGGATCTGTCTGTCTCTTACTGTGTGGCATACTACATACAGACAACATAATGCATACCATCTTGTGCGGTACCTTTAAGCACTTATGAAATGCACAATAAAAATATAAAAGGTGGCAGGTGCTTTCACAATCTTGGTTTTTTTTGGTTGGGCTTGTGGAGGGAAGAGGGAGGTTTAATGAGTTTTATTACTCTTGCTCTCTTGCTCAATTTAACATTTCTCACAAGGAAATTCTGTAGGCTGTGGAGGACTTGCTATACAGGCAACAGTACTGAACTTTGCTCCTCAGCATCTTGTTGGCATCACTCACTGAGCTCCTAGAGGGAGTTATTGTAAGGAAAGAAAAGTGGAGTTGAGTATTCATGAGGACTAAAATGCTTATCTGTAGTTGAACCTTTACCAGTCTCCCTGGCAATGTCAGATAGCTGGGGTTCTTTGTGCTGTGAATCCTTGTTTCTTCACTGCTGGTAAACTAGAAGCTTATTCATAGTGGTTGTGATCTTATTGCCAAATGGTTAAGTTTTTAAAAGGACAATTGACTTAGGCTGGATTTGAGATGTATTTTGCAAGTAAACAAGTTACCAGTCCTTGAACAGCTGATCTTCTCTGAGTAATGAGTGCGAATTAAAAGCATTCATTGTCTCTCAGAATCACGTGCCCTAGTGCTAGTGTTGAGTAAGGTGAAGAAAACAACTTGGTTGTTCTTCTGGGTGTTTGTGCTCCCCCCCCATTCACTAATGGATGCAAGCGTGAGCAAAAAGTTGCTGGCAATTCCCATGAACTGTGCTGTAATTGAGCAGAAATCAGATTTTTACATTAAGCAGCTTTTGTACTATACTTGAAGTTGGCTGCGACTTCAGCAAAATGCATCCTTTTCACAAATGTTTCTCAGGTATGGCTTGAATAGCTAATTATGATTTTCTAGGAAACCCAATTCTAAGATATTTTTTTTTTAAGCTTCTGATAATTGCATCCATACCATTCTTCAGCTGTTATGCTAGGACAGAAGCATTTAGGCACTGAAATATCAGCTTGTGTTTGGTTGGTAACTGCAGCATGACCTTTTACTGAAGAAGAGAAAGATGCTGGAGTTGCACTCAATTGACAGAAGCATACCAAAACAAAACAAGGCTAAAGTCAATGCAAATCTTCTTGCAAGGACTGTTTCCCTTTGCCTCCTCTCCCTGCTACAACTGTGCAATACTTAACTCTCTCTTCCCAGAGGTAATTCAGTGGTAGATATTCTACTACAGTAATCTGGCTGAAAATATTCTTTATGCTGTGGCGTTAAAGAAGTATAAGATGATTGGCAATCAGAATACTGGGCTGGAAAAGGCCTCAAGAATTAGCCTAATCTCTTGCTCCCTAAAGACGGAATCAGATACATGATATTCTGATATATACCTATTTTTTTCTTAAGCTTCCCAGGACAATCCATTGTAGTCCTTTAGCCATGCTTTACAAAGTTTGTCTAACTTAACAGATATTAGTTGTAGTAAGGAACACTTCTTGTCCTGTACATAGCAGAATGGTGAATAGCTCCTTAGTTACTTTCTGCACTCGTGAAAACTACGTTGCTTCCTGAGGCATCTTTAGACTTAATGATCAGATTCCTTCAGGTTTTTTTCATCAGTCACATTTTCGTCACATTTTCATCACATTTTGCACACCTCTTGTCATTTCTGTTGCTTTCCAGAATCTTCAGTGAAACTTCCTCCCCTATTTTTCCCCCCATCAAATATGTGATAACCAAACCTGGTCATAGCATTTTAGGCAACCATTTATTTGGGTTGGATAGGACAGGATTACTCCACAGCTCCTTTTTACATATCCCATTGTGATTGCTGTTTGTGAAGCAGCATGGTAATACTGACTCATATTCCACTTCCGCTGAAGTTGCCTCATCCTTTTCTGAAGAAGCTGCCAATTGTTCCTATATTTGTAATTTTTGCATTCTGTATTTGAACAGTTGATTATTCCTACCAAATGTAGCACTTTACATTTGTCCTTATTGAATTACATCCTGATTTTTTCAAAACAAATTGTAATCATCTGCTACCGTGTTTTTCAGACATTTCCATTTTGCTGTTATCCTCAAGTTTAATTATTATATTTTGTTTCATTTACAACTTAGAGAAAGCACACTCATAATAGGCCTCTGCAGAATCCCAACTAGTAATTGCCACTTTCACAATGAACTACTAACTACTGTGTGTGGTTTTCTAACCAGCTGTGTAACATACTACTATTAGTTTCACATAGACCAACCTTTCTTAGGTTGCACACAGGAGCATTAGGCAGGGCTTTGTCCAAAACGTGAGGATTTATAGTTCTCCCTGTACACCAAGCCCGTTACCTGCCCAACAGAGGAGGTAAACACACTTGTCAAAAACAGTTCATAGGAAAAAGATAACAGTTGCTACATATCTCCATGTTAATTAAAGTACTTTTAAGTAAAGGTTATTTGTTTCGGTATCTTCCTAGGAATTGGAACAATTTGAGTTCTCCAGTTCTTTCATAGGGCAGTGTTTACTTTTTCCTGGCCTCTGGTAGGGAAGAAGATAAAGTTCCCAAAGTTTCAAAGATAATTGCTAATAATGTAGAGATTGGTTTTTAAGAGAATGGCTGTCGCATTGGGACGTTTCAAAAGATTCAGCCAGATTGAACATTTTAGCATATCTAAATACTATCAAACCTTTCATGTTCCTGCATTAGCTCTTTTGGCACCTCTGTTAATTATATTTGATACCAGTTGAATTTTAAGTTAAAAGACAATTTTATTTTTTTTTGCTAGGATGAAATCCTTGGAGAAGTAGTCACCACATTTATGAAGAACAGCTTTATTTTTTAATTATTAAACATTGTGAAATTGTTAAAATGTTTTTAGAAGCTTAACTTTAAACTCTTCATCATGTTATTTATATCCTGAGTGGTTTCTCCCAGTGCTAATGTATGCAGGAAAAGTAGCTAATTAAAATAAGAACATTGTTAATTAAAATAGAGCAAAGCAATGAGACCTTTAATTAGTAAACAAAACAGGTACCAAGAGACATAATTACTAACTTACCATCCTCCTCTGTTCCCAGCAGACTTTTTTCTCCTTCATCTCTCAACCAGATCTGGCACAGAAATTGTACAAATTGTACAAATTCAAATTTTTATTTCTCTTTTTTTAAACATTATTATGTGGAACTTTAAGGACAACAATTACAGCTGTTGCTCCTTTTAGCAAATGCAAATCTTGTTGATTTTTTAATCAAATCAACCATTTGAACAGTTGAAAAATGAAACTTACAGAGGTCTGTCACGGTTTAACCCCAGCCAGCCACTGAGCACCACACAGCCGCTCACTCACTTCCCCCACGGTGGGATGGGGGAGACATTCGGAAGAGTAAAAGTGAGAAAACCCGTGGTTTGAGATAAAGACAGTTTAACAGGTAAAGCAAAAGCCATGTGCACAAACAAAACAAGACAAGGAATTCTTTCACCACTTCCCATCAGCAGGCAGGTGTTCAGCCATCTCCAGGCAAGCAGGGCTCCATCACACGTAACAGTCACTTGGGAAGACAAACGCCATCACTCCGAACACCTCCCTTCTTCGTCCTCCAGCTTTACATGCTGAGCATGATGTCATCTGGTATGGAATATCCCTTTGGTCAGTTGGGGTCAGCTGTCCTGGCTGTGTCCCCTCCCAGCTTCTCGTGCAACCCCAGCCTACTCGCTGGTGGGGTGAAGAACAGAAAAGGCCTAGACTCTGTGTAAGCACTGCTCAGCAGTAACAAAAACATCCCTGTGTTATCAACATTGTTTTCAGCACAAATCCAAAACACAGCCCCATACCAGCTACCATGAAGAAAATTAACTCTATGCCAGCCAAAACCAGCATAAGGTCCATCCAAAATCCTTGAGTGATTTGCAGTAAAACCACTGGGGCTTCATGCTTCACATTATGCATCCAAATAATTTTACTGACATTAGTTTGGAAATTTGGGAAGTACTTTCTTAACTCAAAAGAGTCACTCTTTATTTAGATATCCATCTGGGATTTGAGTGCCTAAAAAACTCCTTTGAGCACAAAAAGAAGGAAATTTAAGTGCTTGTTATTAAAACTGCAATTCTTCAAGTTTCATATTTACTAATGGAAAATTGTTTCCTTGGGCAATCTTTGGATAAAATTCTTCCACAGTTCTTGAGGCAGAAAGTAGAACGTGACCCCCCTCCAACCTAGTCAGCCCTCCTAACCAATCCACGTCATGTTCTTAGTCTTTTTCCTACCTTCAAGAGGGAAGGAGTGGAAAGTGCCCTAAGCAGAGTATCATGAAGTGTGGTGATACAGGCATTTTTCAGGATACTACCTCTGAAGTATGAGAGAACTGAAGGTGTGTATCCCTCACTCCCGGATAAATGCCCTGTGTAGTTACATAGTGTATTAAAGGGAAGTTGCAGCTGCTCTGCACTTCATGTTTTTAAAGGAGAGTGTGACTGTGCCTTGTTTGTGTGAGAACAAACTCATGAAAAGGTCGATCCTCTGGGGAGATGAATCTTTCCCTGGCCCTTGGGCTGCAGAAGCTGTGTAAACTTAAAAGGGAAAATATCTAGCAAATGTGCTGTTCTAAGAATTTCCTATTGGAAAATGCTATATTCTGCCCGTAAACTGGTTCATGGCCTAGAACAATTAGCTTTCCCTTGTACTGCATACAAATGTTTAAGCATCTGAAAAAGGCCCTGGTTTTTGTTCAGTGGGCCAGGTGCTTTCCAGTTGGACACTGCAGCGTTACAGTGCCTCAGTTCTTGTTCAGATCTGTCTTTTAAAGCCATGTAACAAAGCACTTATCATGACCTGAGTGTCCCAGTGTTCTCTTCTACTGGTCCTGTGTTATACCTGAATATTATTAAAATAGATTTGTATCTACTTTTATTTTGAATGTGGTGATTTAAAACATTCCTTTACTTGGAATTATTGATTGCAAATGCATTTATGCCTTGTTTATTTTAAGTATGGTATGTTAATATAGCTTCCAATCTGAAAAGGTGTTTTATATATATATTTACTTTCTGTACTTTTTCTCACAAACAGATCACCAAGGCCATTGCTGAGTTGAAAAAAGACATTAAAAATATATTCAGATTACATTCTCTAGCTATGGGATAAGTAATGCTAGCATGACAGTAAAATGAGTGCAAAGGCTTGTATCAGAACAAGAAAATTACTGATATGATATAAAATTAGCAAAAAATAAGTGGCATACAGTTTAATGTGAGTTGTTAGTCATTCTTTTAGTTAACATGCAGTGATTCAGCATTTAACATTTCTATATTTTTGAGTGCTCGAATGATCAGGCTTTTGGTATTTAACGTTTATATGAACATTTAACATTTATATATATTTGATATGTAAATTGGTATCTAACATTTATAACCATATAGAAAAAAATAATGAAAATTACTTTTAAAAGGATATAGTATGTATACTAGTTTACAGCACTTCTGTGTGGGGAAAAAACATAAAATGTTAATTTAATTTCAAGAAGTTCAGTGTACGCTGCTCAATTAATATGCATATCACTTGCATAGCTAGAGTTCATGCAGGGTTGAGGCAGTTATAGTTAGATAAGAATGTAAATATTCAAGAAAGGAGATGATTTAGATTCAGCCTATGCCTAAATCCTATATATAAAATAGAAAATCTGGAGGTGTTTTTGTCTTTCAAGAAAAACCTCATGTGAGCGCTTACATGTCAATATGTATGTGATGTACCTACAATGATTCTTTTTTTTTAGTAGGTTGCCATAGCAATGCAGCTTTCACAACAGTACATGTTAAACCATCTCCAGTTTTAAAAAAAATAATAGTTATAGTACAAAAGGTCATTAGGTAATCCCTCTGTCCCTCTAACCTTATCTCTTCCCAAAATGTAATCTATGAAATAAGGAAGACAAAAAAAGGAATCACACTTGTTTCTGATTCCTTGCAGAACCTATAATTCTGTAGCCAGAATGCTCACTTAGTGTATGGGATTCCGAGTTTCAACATAAATTTCCTTATGCTTTATGCTGTTAATTACATTTACTATACTGTAGGGTTGCCTGTACCTTAGTACTTCAGATTTAGGGTAGGTTTTGTTTGTTTTTCAAAATGAGAAGTATGTGTGCTAGGAAGGAAAATATCCAAGTAATAATGAAACATTAATGAAGAATAATCACCTTGTTTGTCAGAACATGCTGCAGGGGAAAGACTGTTCACTGGCTAGCAATAGACTCATTACTTTGGGCACATTTATCTCTTCTCATGCTGAATTCTGTAATCCTTTAGACCGTCCAATCATGACCATTTATTGACTTAGGTCTATCTTGATCTCCACTGTACTACAAACTACGTTTGGACATATATTGTATTAAAGATACACCCCTACAATTCATCCTGCAGCTGCTGCAGCACTTGACCACTAGCATAGCTGCTTTAAAATATTTGCATTGCTGTTCTTAATGAAATGCCTATGTTGAAATGTCTATAGCGAAATCCAGAACTACTGCCAACAAACAGGAACTGTTCGTCAGAGGAAAGCTAGATTTGCCTGTGGTAGATCATAATGCTCTTCCAGAGTCCCGGTAAGAGTCAGATATCCAGTTGTTGAAATGAACATGAATAATTCTAGGCAGAGTTCTGCATATGTTTGAAGGATTAAGGACATAGTGATGTAAATCTGTATTTAGATAGATTTGTATATAGAAAAAAACACCTGTAGGGGTTGACAAACAGGACATTTAAATAGGGTTTATTTTAGTCTCTATTTTAGAGAAAATTAGTGAAGCTATTTTATTTTTCTAATAATTTAATTGCTGCAGATCTGTAGTTGGCATAAATCACAGTAATTTCATTGACTTTAGCACAGTTGTGCCAAAGTACATGCTCTGAGGTTTTAGTTTATACTGCATCCCTACTTTAACTAATAATGTATATTATCTCAATTACATTTTATCTTCTTTCATTATTTTATTTCTTAACATTTGCATAACAGGTGCTATCAATGGTTCTACTTAATAAATCAGTACTTTTAAAGAAACCAAAGTTTGGTTAGAATATATTGTTGTTCTTAAAATATTAGGGTGGAATTCTAAATCTAAGAGCAACTTCTTTTTAGATCATCTACAGTACTGATTTGCAGATATTTGTGGGAAACAAACTGAATAAAATGGGAGTGCTATAGTTCATTGCCAGGTTTCACTGCTAAAAATGAAGTCATACAGAATGCATTATTTGTGGATTTCATCTGTTAGCTGTTAAATTAGAAATGCAGTAACTGATGAATTAATAACAGATGTAAAATGAAGGTCCACCAATGCTTGGAAAACTATGAATACTGTTAATAGAAAAGAAGTTGATGTTATACACCTGACATCAAATTGTTCTTTACTTGAGGAAAAGAAAAAAGGTGTGTGCAGTGGATGGAGCACATTCTCTACAATCGTCGGGCTGAAAAGAGCTAAAAGGCATCTGATCTGATTGAGAGCTTTCTATCTGTGAGAGCCTGTTAACTGGGACAGAGCTCTAGAAGGCTGCAAAAACAGACCGAGAAAAAAAATGAGATGATTTGGATGTAAGAGCACAAGTGTTCTGTTATAACGAAACAGAATCTGTCTGGTGAGGGGAAATAGCAAGGGGTTGCTCTAGCAGGGGCTACGGTTAGATCTCCCTTCCAATAAAGGGAAAAGACGAAAGAATTAGCAAGGTGCCTAATGTGAAGGAAGTGATGTGCGGCTGGAGAAAAGAAGGGCTGAGCAGCCAGCATCTCAGCATACCGCCACGGGGGGGTGCCACCTCCTAGGTGCTTCCGAGCAAGCCCGGTCCAGCCTCTAGGTCAGCACAGGTAACCCGCAGGCAGCAACTGGGTACAACTACCTTAGACTGGCTGGTACGTTCTGTGGGACAGCTAGATACAGCCTTACCCAAACCACACGACTACAGCTGTTCAGAATGGGACTACATTCGTAGACCTCCTCAGCATCACATGATTGACCACACATACCTTCCTGTTTTGCTCACATCATGACATCTGGAACGATGGGTTTACTAAATAATTCTCCTGGAATTTGTTTTAATGTGCTAGAAATAATGATATTCTTCCAATTCATTCAGAGCGACAGTACATCGACGGCTGAGCAACATGAAGATACACTGTCAGCCTGGATTCATGCTTTTCTTCAAGACTGAATGAATAGCTGATCTCAAATATCCCTAGCCTGCCTTGTTCACTCTTACTAGTCCATTATATGGTTGTTTAGTGAAGCCATGAAAATTAATAATTGGTTTTCTTAAGCCGTAGAAATGAATAAGAAAGAGCACTCTGCTAGGAAAAATATTTCTTGCGAGTAGAAGGAAAAAATCTCTTTGGTCTGAGAACTGTCTTCCAAACATATTTGTTATTTTAAAACTGTAACTCATTTTACTTATTAGAATTCACTGTGGTATTTACTCTAGCTTTGACTAAAGATAACTGATTACCACACTAATTTACATACTACATAAAACATTGCTTTGAGAGCATCAGTCAAAATAAATGCTCCAGTAAAACTTGATTGAATAGCATTGTTAGTTAGATTCTTCCCAGATAGCCCAGATGGGAGCTGGTATCTAATATTGCTGATACATCTAGAACTGTCAGTAAGGAAGCTCTTTCAGCACCCCCAAGTTATGTCTTTTATATCTGAACTGGTTATTCACAGATGTCCAAGCTGGAAAGTTTTAGGTGAGCATTTTTACCAGTTTATGTTGTAAGTGTAATATGAAGGAAAAGTGAATTTAGAATTCAAAGAGAGAAGCAGGGAAGGATGGAGGATGGTGAATGGGAACAAAAAGAGGGGGAAAAATTTTCTTAGTTGCTTAACTATTGATCCTGTTTATGCCCTGGTTAAAATATAAGTGGTGTTCTGCTGAACAAAAACATAGGAAAACTTTCTGCTCTTGAAGCTTGCTTGTTAAGAAATGTTAATTTCAGAAAGTGTCTGGCACCAGAGGAGTTCCTCGGCTACATCCACAGAGGCAGAAATGCAGCTGTGTACGTTCTGTTGGCCATTTTGTACTTGGCAACTCTGCAGCCTGATTTCTGTAAATATTAAATATTTCATTTACTTATTAAACATTAAGTCTTATTAAGCAAGAAAGACAGATGGTTCACAATTTTGTGTGGTGGGCAGTTATATGGCTCCTGGAGATGTATTGCGGAGCTCAGGATATAAAGACATTTCAGTCACATTTAGGCACTGTGAGTCAGATCTGCAGCTGGTGGAAATTAGTGCAGTTCCAGAGATACTGATGATTCGTCTACTGTGTGGAATTGTCCATTACAAAAGCAGGCATGGTAAATTCTAGCTTTATTCAGTACAAAAAATGTGCTTTGTTCAAAAGCTTGAAGTTTTCCTTGCTTTCAGTGAGACTGATCAGATAAATAGGACCAGAGCTCTTACTGAATTGGTAATCCAAATTTTCTCCCAGGTGCCTGTCAGCACCAGTCCTTTTGCACTTGCACAGAAGTCAGTGTCTTTCAGCCATCAGGGACTCAAGAGTCCTGGGCTACCTTGCAAAGACAGACAAAGCAGAGGAACACCCAATTCTCACACACCAGCCTGGGCAGCAAAACTAATCCTTTTCAAAATTTCTCATAACATTTCTGAAATTCTTCAGAATAACCATCAGTCTTTTTTTTTTTCTTCACTCTATATAATTAAACCTTCTCTGGACTGAATTCTTTCAATTTGGTACTTTCTATTGACTTTCAGGTATATGTGCCTCAGAACAACAGGCTCTGAACCCTTAGGCTTCAAGCTTTCACAGTAGTACAATGGGATGTGGCACCTCAAAAACAGTCATAACAAATGTCTATTCTCTTCAAGTGAGGGTTGTATCTTAAGTAAATGCTGACTTAGTTCATCCATCATTCTTTGCTTGAATTTGACAGCCCAGAAATGTGATACTGAAATGTTATCTTTTGAGAATACACTATTTAAGATTTATGTGGAGTTTTAGGGATGATTGTTGCTTGGGTTTTGAGGAAGGAGTTGGCACTTACTCTCTATGTGTTTTTACAGCAGGAAAAATATTAAAGGTAGAATTATTTCCTTTTTCTATTTTTTTAAAAATTACAATTAAAGCAATGCCAGGTAAACTCACAGACCCAGCCTGTTTAAAACTTTACTAGTTGAATCACTAGGGACTTGAGAGGAAAACAAAACTCTATTTAAAAAAAAATGCTTAATTTTAGGCTTGAACTTATATCCCATTAGAAAAACACCAAAGCCAGAAAGGACAAAAGTAAGTAGTTTAAATGCTTTCCTGAATGAGATCTTATTTTATATTCTTTAAAATTTCCACTATCCTATCAGACTCAATATTGGATAAAATTCACCCCAGTGTAAACTGTTCTGCACAGAACAATACAAACCAGACAAGGGGCACTTAAGTCTTGTCTTAAAATTCAACAGTGGTTTCACTGAACACTTCCCTGGGGTAAACAGGACTTTGTCAGAGATCTGATGCTTCTTTCATGATCAAAAATCAGTCTGGGCACTACCAGGACGTGACAGGGATGAAAATAATGATGATGGTGCTAACAGTTAAAGTGTACCAGGTGCTCTGTTAAGACTACGGCAGGTACCTTTGTGCTTTGTTTTGTTTTTTCTTGTCCATCTTCCTTCTGGTTTATGCCTTACTTACCTGAGGTCTATTTATTGCTATTGTTAAGTCCTACACAATAATATTTTCTGACAGATAAATATACAGTAGGTAAAAGATGGAACATGAAAATAGATGCTCTCAAACATAAAAAAAACCATTGGTGCAAGATGATCGCAGGAGGATGTTATCTGTTCTTTATATTGCATTTAAGGCCTCAAACTGCAGTAACCTCAACAACTAATAAGGAACCTTTCTTTTTTATCTGTTCTTTTCCTTGGTGCTTTGTGTTTTGAGGGAGGTATTGGAACATTTATTGCTTTATGAAGCAACATTACATTCCTTTTGTAGTGAAGGCAATTAAAACTTAGTTGTGACCTGAGCATTCACTTAGATGTGTCAATTATTCCAGAGCCCATAGATCTTTGGTGAGTGGAGCTATCTGAGTAACTTAAATTGCTATGCTACATATTTCTAAAAGAGCATGCATTACCAAAACCTGCTGATTTAAAGCCAACCTCAGGCTGGCAGTCATATTTGACTGTGCTAGTTCTCTATGTAAAAACAGATTTTATTGGCAAGCAGGTAGTTTACTGTGTATTTATCCACAAACTGTCCTTTTTTCCTTTAATTATAGTAGAACTTGACCAGGATTTCTGCACTGTCAGAGGCGGCTACACTCCTGTAACAATTCTGTTGAGGTGCTCAGCAGAAGTGAGCAGTACTGCGTGGTACCTCATTTTCATCACCGCCTGGTTGGGAGGCAAGGAGGAGAGGCAAAGGGATGGGGGACAGGTTCATTTGCGCATATACTCAAAATGCTTTGTGCTGAGGTAAAGATGATGCAGAGGACATGAGCTGCTGCTGCATACAGATATGTTTATTTAGTTAATTGAGTTGTCATGACAACTAGTTCATCTAAACTGCCACAGCGTATAGGTTGTCATTGGCACCTGATGACTCTATACAAGCCATTATACTTCCCAATAAAATCGGCAAACAGTTCAGCCTACTTAAAACTAGTGTTAAAGAATGTAGTTTTAATGGGGGGGGGGGGGGGGGGAAACAGACTTACTTGTTAATAGTAGGTCACCATAGCTTAATTTTACTGAGTTCAGCTTCAGCCTGGAAGCACTCTTCTGGCTCATCCAGAACCCCAAAATTTGAAACAACGGAGAGTTGCTCAGAACCTACAAAATAAGCCAATAAAGAATCGTAAGAGACTGATGATGCCCAGAAGAGCCTCTGAGTAGATAATGTAGATGACTGATTGCTCAATGTTAAATACTGTAACCTGAAGAAAAGATAGAGCAGTTTAAATTTAAATCAAGAAATAAAATACTATCATTTTTCACATGAAGCGAATATTGTTTCACTTGCAGGGAGCTAGGATTCGTTGTGGTAATGCTTACCACTGAACACAGTGCAACTGGAATATCCCTGTCCTAGCACAATCTGGCAAGTATTCACAGCTAGAAATCCATGTTCCTTGGCACAGCTAGGCACGTAACATGACAGATATGTTAGGGAAGAGGTTCTGTGGTACTGCAAGGGAAACGAAAAGGACTGGGAAAGAGATCATTGGGTGAAAAGTATGGAAACTGTTCCTCTAAGTTGTTGTTATGTGGACATTTATTTTGCTGTGGTTGATACTCTGGGATGTTTTAAGCCCCAGCAGTTCCCTGGTGTGTCTCACAGCATGGCCACATAAACGGCTGGGCCAGCCCAGCTGAGGAGGCAACATCTTGTGGCAAGTTGTGGGAACAATATCCATAAAGTAGAATTTTCCACTTTACAGGGACAGAAATGTGTTTGGGTTAGTGCTTAGACACTGTTTAATTTTGGGTTAAATGCACTACTTGCTTTGCTGATGACTGTACCTTTGAAGAAGAGCCAAAAGACTGATAAAAAGCATGCTTTGCTAAAGAGTATCCTTGAAGGAAAGCTGGAAAACTGATAAAGAGGAAACATCCTGCCTCAGAAGGTGCCCAGAGCTGGGTGATTGTCAGAGAGGCCTGAAGTCAACAAGAATTGCCAGTAACTGGGGATGGGAAAGGTGGTGGTGGCAGCGGCGGGGAAGAGGGGGCAGGCTTACCACCACCTACCTAATTAAAGGGCTATGCAAATTACCCACCCCCAAATCCTCAAGGAGCATGCCTGCTAATTTAAAGATGCTTGACCAGTAGTAGATGATGCAGTAATTAATAACCAATTAGTGTAAATTTAGGCGGGTTTTTCTAATCCTGTAACAAGATAAATATGTGGTAGATTCTGTGTGTGGTGTGCTAGTATTGTGGAATTACCACCTAGCACCCATCTCTGTGCAGACATGAAATAAATAAATAAAATACTTCTGCTCTGCGTGTATATTGGTGTACTGCACACCAGGTAAATGATCCCACTTTTCAGACAACAGGAATGAGCAGCGAGCAACTGAACAAGGGGTAAGTGAGAATACCCTAAACTGCTGGAAACTGTCTTCATGAGTTGTAGCTTGATTTATAGTTAGTTCCTGAGAGCTAATCTTCCATAACTCTTTGTGGACTAATAATGTGCTCTTTTCCTACCCAGCTGTGAGGTACAGTGTGTTGGGCTGGCTGAAAGAGAGGTTTACCTCACAGATGGGATGATCTGTGGATGTGCAAAATCTGTGCCAGCAGCTCAGATGACAGGAAGTAACTCAGCAAGGCATGATATCAATCACAGGCATAAATCAATAAGGAGAGAACTAGAAGTTGTGACTTAGAGGTTGTTTTAAGCTCTGTCACTGATTAGCAGTGTATGTGTGTTGTGTAGGTTGTGATACAGGGGTTGTGAACACACTGGATGGTGTATTACAAGATCTACTGCACAAGCACTTCCTTCTCAGATGGCACAATTCAAAGGAGAGAGTAATGATAAAGGGGAGTTACTATCAGGATGTATCATTAAACATATCCTGTAATCCCATCAAGGAGCGTGTGTGTTCAGGATAAGGATATGCTGCTATTGGGCTGGACTAGCCCTCTCAGAATGGCTTTTTCCTGATGAAGGAATGTTCTGTTCTCCATTCTGGGAAAGAAACCCAGCTCCTGGCTGTAGTGCTCGAGCGGAAAAATCAGAGCCTGGCAGGAACCTATTCCTTCTGGGGCCATTCTGTCTCACGCAGCAACACTGTATGATGGGGCTAATGCACTGCCACTGTTTTTGACATTGATGTGTCTATGTCACAGTTTCCCAATTAAAGGCCTCTTAATTTCTCTTATTTTAATGATTAAAATGATCTCTTCCCTTTTAACTTCAGTTCTTCCATTTCTGATGTTGCTCGCCAGCAGCATGGGCTGTGATCACTGTAACTGTCCATCAGAATACTTGCTAAAATTCTTAGCAGTTCACTCCAAAATTTGACAAGAGTTGGCTCTGGTTTTTTTATTTGAGGGTGGCTTTGGTCACAAAATTCACAGCTGCCTGGTCATCCAGGAAGCTTGCTGATAGGTGTTCTGTTCAATTGTTTCTGTATAACTTTTGAAGTCTCCTGGAGAGGTGAGCCTCAGTAGCTATGAAGCTGGAGCATCACTAAAGGAAGTATTGTTCTGCGTCTCTGACAGTTCTCACCCGCAGTACATCAGACCACTGAACACTCATTCTGCTATTTAAAAGATTTCTTGCCTGTCTTAAAGGAATGTTTTATTTGGATAGGGCATGCGTTTTCAAAAGTTACTCACAAACCTTTTTTTTGAACAGCTTCACATGGATTTCTCTTTTGATGTGCTTGCTTCCCATGAAATGATACCAGATTCTTTTGCTTAGGTGTATCTGTAGGGCACTGCCTTCTCTCCTCATTCCTTCATGTTCCTACCCACACATCTCTCAAAACACAGCCAGTTCAATCCCCCTCACCACCTTCCCCCCCTTGTTAAAAATTTATTGCAATAAGACAAAAATCCTACAATGTTGACTTTCTGGAGCACTGTTCATCATTTCTGAACCTAGCTAATAATTGTGGATAGGTTCTTGCTCTTCTTCTATTAACCCTACAGTAGCTTTATCTTTTCTAAACTGGAGAAATTAAACCCTTCAGTTAAAGACCTGAAAGTAGTTTAGGCCTCTTCATCCTCCTACTAAGGAGGTGGCTCCAAGGTGACTAGAGATCTGGCCTGTTACTTGAAAAATTCCTTTTTTTCAAAGTCTTTTGGGATTACACTTGCCCAACAATCCCACTGATTTCAAGGTCTCTGAGGAAACTTGGGTGACATTCAGCAGAAATAATTCTGATGATGCAGCTTAACCAAGATAGTGTTGGTATTTGGATCTGACTTAGTAACACAATCCCCCTTCTCCTCTACCTGAGACTGAAGATCTAGTCAGCATCTCCACATTTAAAGACAGATGCTGGCTAGTTACCTACTGTGAAAGGACACTACTCACCTCATGGTTAAAATATCAAGCAACTATGAAGGTTTGCTATGCAAGGTTTACATTATTTTGTCTCCAGAAATCACCTTTATCTAACACTTAGCTGTTATTGAAAAGCACATTGGAAATTAAGCCAATACATCTTCAAAGACCCTAAGAAACAGAATGGCACAGTCAGTCCTCTTCTGTCATAACACTGGTGTCAGCAAATGGGCCCTGTTTCAGCCTGCAATACTTGTTTTTCAGTTATTTTCTGGTACTGTGAAATACAGCTACAGATGCAATAAATAAGTCGTAAAACAGAACACTTATTCTAGTGGTATTACTGGGTACAGTGCCATTATCAATAGTATAAGCTCACCTGAAGTACTTCCCTAGTATGCTTAACTATAGTGTAAGGAACTACTTCTCTAGGCAGAAAAGGCATTGAGATTTTTCAGGCCTGTCTCCTACCTAATTTGTTAGGTTACCTGTTACAATTACTATAAAAAGACGACAGCTGTCTTTTTGGTTGTGTTGTGGGTTAACCCCCACAGGCAGATAAGCCCCACACAGCTGCTCACTCTCTCTCCTGCAGTTGGATGGAGGAGAGAATTGGAAGGGCAAAATTGAAAAAACTTGTGAGTTGAGATAAAGACAGTTTAATAGGTAAAGCAATGCTTCATGTACAAGCAAAGCAAAATACGGAACTTATTCACTCCTTCCCAGGCAGGCAGATGTTTAGCCATTTCCAGGAAAGCAGGGCCTTAGCCATAACCCCAAATGTCCCCTTCCTTCCTTCTTTCCCCCAGCTCTTGTTGTTCAGCACAATGTCCTATGGTATAGGACACCCCTTACATCAGTTGGGGACAGCTGTCACAGCTGTGTCCCCTCCCAACTCCTTGTGCACCCCCAGCCTACTCGGTGCTGGGGCAGTGTGAGAAACAGAGGAGGCCTTGACGCTGTGTAAGCCCTGCTCCAACAATAGTTAAAACATTGGCGTGTTATCGGCACTGTTATGGTCACAAATCCAAAACATAGCATCATACGAGCTACTGTGAAGAAAATTAACTCCATCCCAGCAAAACACCAGTACAGGTTCTAAACCTTGTCTGCGGACTCATATGCTTTTATTCAGTGAAAAACCCTGTTTTCTGCCAGCCCAAGTGAGATCTAACCTAGCAGGTTTGTAACGAACAGTCCCGTTAGCATCTTAAGAGTGCTCAGAGTAAACCAATCTCCTAATAAGCTGGCGTTTATGTTTTTGTTATATTTGGGTATTTTTCCTCCTGAGGGACTGTAGAAGAGAATACGATGGCATGCTCAGTTGGTTTATTAAAATCAATGAGTTAGAAAGCAGTAACTAGCTATGGAACTGAGGAAAAGAAACCATTAATAGACCATGATAGAATACTCCATAGAAAACACAATTATGCTAAAGCGAATCCTGTTCCTTTCTTCAAAAGCCCCATCACAGAGGGCACAACCAGAGTGGTACTGAAAGCTGCATCAAGAGGGTGGGGGGAAGGAAAGTTCTTTGTATTGTAAACCCTACAGAACTGTGCTGTGGCAGAGCTCTCACAAGAGCTGTAAATTAGTATAAAGCCTTCAAGTTTAAATTCAAGCTAGAAGCATTACTGCTTCTAGAGCAGCACCCTTTGTCACATGCTCTTGGACTGCAACTTCAGAAATATGCAAAACAGAGCTTGGCTTAGTAAACCTAAATGCTCACTTTCATTTCCTTGAGCAGATCCAGGAGCTACCTGTATTATATGTATAAATACTTAATGAGAAAAAAACAAGAGCCACAAAAAGGTAAAATAGCTTGGTAGTTTGTAGAAGGTAACTTTGATCAAAAATAAAATTATTAGATGTAATCTGTCTGGAAGATAACATTCACAAATAGGTGTTGCTGATTATATTGTTCACTGTATTGTAACAGTGGATAACAACTGGATATAACCAGTATAATAACGATATATCCGGTATGACCGGATATGCTTTTCAAACATTCTCAGTATTGGCTGAATTCTCATTCTTCTGTACACGTCACCTCTGTTGTAAAGTTCAGAGACGTTTTTTCACAGCTTTGTTCTGGTTTTGGCAGGTATAGAGTTAATCATCTTCCTAGTAGCTGGTATAGTGCTGTGTTCTGGATTTAGGATGAGAATAATGTTGATAACACACTGGTATTTTTAACTGCTGCCAAGCAGTTAAGGCCTTTTCAGCATCTCATACTGCCCTGCCAACAAGAAGGTGGGGGCACCCAAGAAGCCGGGAGGGAACACAGCCTGGACAGCTGACCCAAACTGGCCAAAGGGATATTCCATACCATATGATGTCATGCTCCATATATAACTGGGGGTTGGCCAGGAGGTGGGGCAGCTTGGGAACTTGCTGAGCATCAGCATTGGGTGGTAAGAAATCATGCTGTTTGTCACTTTTTTGGTATATTTTTTATTATTGTTGTTGTTATTATTAATCTTCCTTTTCTGTACTATTAAACTGTCTTTACCTCAACCTGCCTGTGGTTTGTTGTGGTTTTTTTTCCGATTCCCCTCCCACTGGGGAAAGGGGGAGTGAGCAAATGGTTGTGTGGTTGTTTTAGCTGCCAGCCAGGTTAAACCACGACAGCTTCTAACAAGTTAGCCTGGATCCATAATTACCGAGACCAAATTAAGTCAAAATGCCAAGTGGGATTACTCTCTCAATGCCTGGAGTCACACGGAATGAATAAGTACATCGTGTGCATCCCTGGGTATATAACTATCCAGTTACTGACCACAGTACTTTCAACAGGAGATTTAACACATACAATGTTTTTTCACTTTTGCTATGAATTATCTTAAAGAACAAGATATGAATAATGTCTTGAACATGTTAGAATTCAGGGATGGCATTGTAATAGCCTAAAAAAGTCTCAAGGTACTTAGTGCATGCACAGTACTGCAAGTGAACTGTGTGTACTACTAGTTATTACTCATATGAGGTCAACATGATTCACCTCAGCTTTGCAAAGAGGGACGCAAGTCATAAAGAGTTGAAATGATGGAGTTGGGACAGTATAGACTGTCTGCTTGTCCTGAGTGACGTTTTTAAGCAATGATAGCACTAATGTACTCATCTCCTGTAACTTTGCTCATTGTGATTTACTGTCCATCTCTGTAATTGTTTTCTGACCTTTATTTTTTTCTTCATTTCTCAGAGTTCAGTCCAAAAAGGAAACATACAGCTTCAATTTTATGATCAAAAAAATGTAATAGTATTTTTTTAGTGTAAAAAATACTTGGAGCTTTCAGAAAACACAACAGAAGTGTTAGAACGTACAGACAGCAGGCGAAGATACTGAACAGTATTTTTTTTTTCATTATACCACATATTCAGTTAGCCAAACAAATTGATAGTATGGTTCTAAAAATAAATATATAAATGAAGCTTTGTTAAAAGGGGTTGGTTTTGTCTGTCCCTGTTTTTTGACAACTATCATCATCATGATGTAAAGATTTTACAATCCATTTCTATGATTTAAATTTTCTTAAATTGTATTACTTCTTGATCAACAATAATGTGATCCATTTATTTAATTTCTATTGTACCCATTACTGAATTATCTGAGCACAATTTCTGTACAAGACAAAGGGAAAGTAATGAAGGAATGCAATAACTGAGCAGTTAACAGGATAAGTCATATTGGCATATATTGGCCTTGCCAAATCCTGTGTGAATCCTTTGATTTCTTTTCTTCTTTAATTCAAAACACAACACATTTTCATTACTCCTGATGATGCTGAGGAGCTCTAAACTGCTTCTCTCCACTGAAGGGAAATGTATAGTTCTTTTCAGTGACTATAAACAGAATTGCTTCATTGCTTCTGTGATTCATACATAGCTCCACTAATAAGAGAAAGCCCCTGGCTAAGATAAAATAAAACAATTATCTCAATGTGAATTAACCTTAGGAAATAGAGGTCTCCTTTGTTTTTAAAAAAACCCAACCAAATAAATCTAGCATCCTATACTCTCAGAGATTCCTTTGGAAATGCCTGTCTGTTAATACATTCTACGCATGGATGCAGGAGGGGAAAAGTCACTAAGCCCATTTTCCTATTGATAAGAGAAGTTGTGGACTACAGCTTATAACAACAGCTGAAATAGGAATTCTGAACATGCTCTCAAAACATAACACATAAGATGAAACTTCTGTCAAGTAATACAGATGTTTTATAGCACACAAAGCTGTAAGGGGGGAAGTGTTGAGTAAGACTGAAAAGTTAAGAGAGTCCTGAGGATTTGTTTTCTGTCTCTGCACTAAACAGAATTTTATAACAGTACACTGTAAAGAAAACAATGTTTTTGAGCTCAACGTATTAAAAGCTGCCCTGTTTATGCATTAAAAGAGCCAGAACATATATCAATATGTTTTTATGAATGTTATTTATAACTATTAGAAAACTAAATCATTTAGCTTAAAAATATTTTTAATACTTTATTCTCTAAGAAAAAGTGTGATTTATGCCCCAGACAAAATTACTGAGATAAAACCAGCAATATTATCCATTCTAATTGAGGGTTTGGTTTTGCCATCTATGTGTTACTTCCTTTGAGCAAAGTCTTTGTCTCCGCACAGAATCAAACCTTGCATTTAACTCATCTATTTCTTGATTGACCTTCCATGTGGTCTGCGTTTCCACTAACAACTTCTATTTCTTCAGCTATCTTACTCCAAAAGTATGGTAACACTACAGTTAGAGTTATGCTAAATGGCTGCTCCTCTCCATGAAATTCAGGCACTAACCCTCAGAACAATATCTGTGAAGAAGATTGTTTTGTCCCTGACATAGGTTCTTTTGCAGAATGAATGATTATGTTATGAAAATAAAGGATCTGAATCAGGAAGAGATGTTGACTGTAACTGCCAGCATTTATCCATAAGAATACTGTTCCATCTTCCCTTTTCTAGATGGTATTTTTAAAAATCACTACTGCCAAGAATGACAGCTGAATAGATCGCACCAACTTGACTAGCAGATAAAGATGGTGATCAAAGAACGCTTAATTCCCTTTTGTTCAGATTCTCACCTCACATTCATTAACATTGTCACCACTTGACTACACCCATCAAATCAAGTCCTATGTTTTCACTTTTACAGGTCTCATCCACTGGCCATTGAAGTCAGTGGAAAGCCAGGATGAGAACTGGCTATGCTTTTAGTTAAGTCTTAGGTGGTACGAATGGCCATCCCACACCCTGTTTCCAGAGTAGTGAATTACAGTCAACTGTCAGAATAAATCCTGGTTTTACATCTTAGTGTAAGCTTCTGTACTGCATCATCTATTCTTAAAGAAGGGGCTGTGAATGAAATCAAAATAACGGAGTCAGGATCATGCAAAAATATCTGCTGTTACCTCAGCTGCCACAACTGATATGTGCAAGCACTGGTTCTACCATAAGCAAGATGTTACATTTCTATGAAACGGCCATCCTTTGATCATTTTGACTTGCAAACAGTACCTGGTTAAATGACTTAGAATAAATTACTTTTGGTTCAGGACCAAGGAGGAATAGAGATAGCTTTAAATCATTATGGGTAAGGTCAATCGGAAAACTCCTAAGTCATCAACATAAAACAGGACTTCAGTAGCAGACAAACCAATGCAAAATAAATGCAGTCTGTAGCTCCAGACTGACTTATTTGGATGTTTCAGACTGCTGGAGTGATGCAAGTGAGCTGCCCCACAGCCTCTTCATTATTCTGGATGTCACTTAGTTGACATATGCGATCTGCTTTACTTTTCCCAGTCATGCTGTACTTTACCATTCATTTGAGTTAGAACTGTAGTAAGATGCCAGCTGAGTGAATCATTTGGAGTCAAATGCATGTTATTCTTTATTCAGCTGCTGCCCGCCTGGTCATGCATTCAAATGGCCAGATCTAAAGTGACAGAACTTTGTATTCCCTATTACAGCACTGAATTACCCAAGTAAAGGGAAGGGGGAAGGGACTATTCATGGTATTACCAGGGGAGCAAGGGAAGAAAAAAGCTTCCTGACCTTTAAAATGGTTAGATCCCTTCACAAACTGTTAGAATGAAGCAGATGGCATCACTTTAACATGTCACATAGAAAATTCTCAATGGTGTTAATGAGCTGGTTTTGAATCTTTGTCCAAAACATATCTTAAGGACAACATAAGAGATGTTTGAGGCATCAGACTTCACTTTTGATAAAATCTGTTTGAACTTTGTGAAATAATGAAGCTAATGAAGCTTCCCTGTGGCTAGTACTCCTCTTCCTTTGCTCCTCACATGTATTTGTTTACTGCTTCATTTATGACAGGCTTAGATGACAAATTCTCAGAAATGGGCTTTAAAAAATATTTTATCTGCAAACATTTTACGAACTAGACAGAAAAAGCTGAAAAGCATTGTAAGTAAGTAGAAAGAAATGCAAAAATTCTATCCATTCCTATACTATCTCACTTCACTCATTAATGTGAGCAAAAATGTTTTACCCCATTACTTGTTATAGCTAAGACATTTCCAAGGCTTTTCTGCTTCCTCTACACACAATATGCTGAACACACAGCCCAAGATTAAATAAATGCACATTGTGAAATTAAGGAATATTGATGAATTCTGACTACAACAAATCCACAGATGTTGGTGCTAATCCTTACCATGAGTCTGAAAGGTCCTGAAACTTAAGACGAACTCAGTTGCTGCAGGGGGTTGATGGAAGAACTGTTTCCACAAAGAGGTCCACAGGAATGCTCACTATACACACAGCACACTGCAATGAAGTTTGAAAGTTCATAAATACATGCACAATTTTAGGCACTTAAGCAGTGAATTTATTCAGACTGAGGAGCCATCAACAAACTGATGCAGGTATCTAATACTGAACCCAATCGGCAAAATGTAGACACCTACAGAACCACAACTAGCGATATCCCAAAATCCACATTCAGCTGCTATAGGTGAAGCTGCAGGCACCCACCCTCATTAACACAGTGCTAAGTGCTGATGCCTGAGCCTCATTAGCGCCCCCAAACCAGGCCAGTCCCAGGAAGCACCAGCTGGTGGGGGTCTTACAGCGCACCCTGCGCTCACATTAAAGGATTAAGCTCCTTGCAGAAACCAGCAAACACCGGCATTGATCACTAGGAAGAGACCTGTTGTAGGAGGGTTTAGGTGTTCGTTACAGTGGAGTTTCACAGCTGGGTCTCTTGCTTCCAAGTGTGCGTGTCAGTTGTGAGGTAACTACCTGCTTGTATGTTCTTCCTGATGCTAAGAGCATTCACTTAGTTGGCCTCAGGAACAGCTTTAGGACAGGGAGTAGGTAAGGACCGAGATGATTAAGACCTGTGTGCCTTAAGTGGAGATTTAAGCCATGAGGCCATCAAGTGTGGTGCACGGAGGGACAAAGGGGTGACAGGTTTGTCTGATGAGATGATGCTTTGCACTGCCCCAGGCTTGCACACCACACTCCTGAGGGTTTTGGACTGTGCCCAGGCCTAAGCCCGAAGTATTGGGGGGGCGGGGGGGAATTCTTCGGCTTTGCCTGCCAGGGGTGTGGAAGCACCAGACCTCTGCTCGGTGGGGAGAAAGCCGAGAGGTAGGGCCGCGGCCGCAGGCTCCTACCTGCGGCTTCAGGCGCTTTGCTCCCGGTGGGGGGCCCAGCCCGTGAGGAGAGGAGCCAGGCTGTCTCCGGAGGGCGGGCCAGCAGCCCCTCACCACAGGAGCGAGCGCGGGGCCCGCCCAAGGCCGCCTCAGGGGAACGCCCTTCCCGCCCGTCCGCCAGGTGCGATTTTCGGCACGGCGGCGGCCGCGGGCGCTCTCCTCACGACGCCAGCGGTGCCCTCCTCCCGCTCCGGCGGCCGGGCGAGGACAGGGGACCCGCGGGGGGCGCCGCGGGGCCGCCTCCCGCCGCGCCGGCGGATGGCTCTGCGCAGCTAGTCGGTGCATTGCGGCGGGCGGACCGACCGCCCGACCGACCGCCGTGCCGCTCCGCGCTCGCGGCCATTCCACACGGCGGCACCGCGCCTCGCACAGGAGCAGCCGGCGGGAGCCGCGCCGCTGCAGCCCCGCCATGGCCAAGGAGGGAGCGCAGCGAGCGGAGGAGACGGAGCAGATGATCGAGAAGGAGGGCGGCAAGGAAGCGGCCGAGGGCAGCGCCGCCGGCAGCCTGCGGGCTGGGGACACGAAGGAGATGAGAGCCGTGGTGCTGTCCGCCTTCGGGGGGCTCAACAAGCTCCGCGTGTCCAAGAAAGCCATGCCGGAGCCGCAGGAGGGGGAGCTGAAGATCCGCGTCAAAGCCTGGTCCAGTATCGCCTCTCGCCCTCTCCTTCCCTCTGGGCGGTTGAGGGGCCGCAGCCCCGCGGGGCGCGGGCGGGGTGCGGGCCCCCCTCGGGCGGGCGGGAGGCCGGGGGTGTCCCCCACGCACGTTTGCGTCGCGCCACTCCCCGTACTGGCGGCTTTGCCCTGCCGCCGGGCTTTCCTGGCCTCGGAGGGGGCCGAGGGTGGAGGGTCCCGGCGGGCCGGGGAGCGGGAGCGAGCCTCACAACCTCCCTTCCCGCTGCCCGGGGCGGGCGGGCGGGCGGCTGTTGCACTAACTTCCCTCACTTGTGGCTTCCCCCTCGGTGGGGGGCCCCGCTCCGAGCTGCCTCTGCAGCTTCCTGCCCCGCTGCCGCCGGCTGCCCAGGTAGCGTCAGTTCTCCGCGGCAGCACCCGGGAAACCCGCCCCGGGGTCAGGGCTGAGCTCTGAGTCACTCGGTGCAAGGCGGGCATGGAGTAGTGCCGGGGGGTGTGTGCTGTCAGCAGCAGCTATGAAGGAAAAAAAAATTGTCATTGATTTTCATGGTACCAGCAGGGAGAAATGGGGGAAAAAACCCTGGCCAACTGTGTTCAGGGCTTTGTTGTTTTCTGTCTGAGAAATGTGGGTGTCAGCTTGTGTATGCTGCTCAGCACCTGTCCCTTTTCCTTCTGATTCTAGCTGTTGTTTTTCTTCTGGGAATCACTTACTTCAGTCATAATTTTTCTTTGGAGCTGGTGTGACAGTGTAGCTGGAGCTGAGGATAATTTACCAGTGTTTGATTGCTGTGCCCAGTTGACAAGTGGCTAGCAATCTGGTAGCATCCTGAAATGAGCTTTCCTAGAAGCCTAATTTTTTTTCCCAGACAATTGGAGCAAACTGTTCTTCCTAGATAGCTGGTTCTCAGTGCACATGTTCCTTTGTGGAAGTTAGGATTTTTTTTTAAGTGACAGAAGCAACATTAGGATCTTACTACACAACTTGATGCGTACCAAGGACCAAATTAATTTTGCCTAGACAGGGATTTATCTTTTGTTGTCCTCTTCTGCTATGTGAAAACATGGTGCTTCAAGAAGATAAATTCCAAGGTGAAGGCCAAGTAGTTTATTTTAGAGGTAACTTGCATTAAGAGTTATACCGATATGGGGCAGTGAACTTGTTTTGAACTACGTAGCCAGTGGCTGTGCCTCAGATCTTTGAGCATGCTGGTGGGTTAATGTAGCTAAATGTCTTGGCCTGTTCAGACACTGGGCTTTCCTTCCTGAACTTAATAGGGTTCATAACACTTGTGACCTATGCAAGTATTTCATGTGCACACACACCATACCCCCCAAGGTGCTGCCCATGAAAAATGGTGATATCCGTCAATCCAAATGAAGACAAATAAATGAAGGGCTGAGATTTTTTGCATTCTCACTTGTTTGTTTTTTGTCTCTACTAGTCGCTATGGGAAATAGAAGAAATTCCATACAAGTTGAATATAAGAAATAATGGTAGCATAGTAGCTACTGAGTAGCTCATTTTGCCATCAAGCAAGGCTGTAATTCCATTTCAGAATAGGCTGTGTTGCTTTCTGAGTGATTTTTTTTTTTCAGCCATTGAGTTAACAAAAGTTAACATGCAAAACTTAAAATGTTCTGAGCACGTGGACATACTCCTTTAAATGCCCGAGGGGTTTACAGCACTCTCCAGTACCTGTATGAGGTCCACTTTCATCAAAGCAGTAGATATGTGCGTATCACAAACAGCGAGTTTACCTGGCTGTAAAATAGAAATACTCAGCTCTGCTAGAGCTACGGTTGCTTTACAGAGTTGCATTATCACTAGTGAGCTGTGCAAGTGGCATGCTTGCTGTTTGACATCAGTAGACCCGCTCAACTGCTTCATAGTTCCTGCCAGATTGCACAATTCCATGTGTGCTTTGGAAGTTTCCCCTCATGCCAGAGGAGCCTGTAGGCTGTATAGTGTCTGCTTGTCAGTCCTGGCTGGAAACGGCCATAGGGCTGAAATGTGATCAGGTCACCAAAGTGTGCTTCCAAACAAGGCAAAATCAATTTACTGATCTTCTTGACCCGAGTCTGTAAATACAGAAGATTGATCAGGAGGATGATGGACTTGCGGTCTAGTGTGGGAGACTGAGTGAGAAAAATGCCTGTTGGCTTTGCCCAGTGTAGTGTGCACGTGTTAATGCATGCAGTGCTGAACAGGCAAAGATGGACTGCTCTGGCAAGACATTGATGACAAATAATGTTTTTAGTTGAATCAGTTTTGCAGTTGACCGTTATTATAGATGATGACCATCGTTCTCCAGAAGTTGATGGAGAAAAACAATCTTTATTTTAAGAAGAATGCGTGCATGCGTGGTAAATAGTATATATCAGTAAAAAGTGCAAGTTCTATGTTGTTTGTGCATTCTGGGGGATGAAACTAGTTGAATCATCTGTATATACCAGTTAAATCATATGTATACATTTTGTAGTATGGTACTATAAATGGAGGAGATGGAGGATATGTTGTTATTAGCACTAAGCCAGATGAATAATTCTTTTGAAGGTCTGGAATATCAATGATCCAATTGAAAATGTGTCAGCTGAGATGAGTCATGTTTAGCCTCATTCAGTGACTAAGAAATGGAACAGCCATCGATGTCCAAGCTGAGTCACAGCTTCTGCATATTTCCTGAAATAATTTTTGATTGATAATGACGGAGCAGTTGAAATTGCTCTATTTGTTCGTATTGTAGTTTGCAGAACACAAGTATACATATTGTTTAAAAGGTTAGACAAGTAGCTAGAACAAACCAAAGCAGCATTTCAGATAGAGTATGTGAATAAGGAACAGTGTCCTGTAATTACATCCCTTTATTTTTCTTTGTTATAATTATTTCTTCTTTGTGCCATTATACATGTGCGTCATGAGGAATGAGGCAGAAGTGACCCTTCTGACTCTGTGACTGTGAGGTAACAGAACTTAAAAAAACCCTGGTAGCAAATAAAAGAATCCTAAGTATAGCAGAGTAGCGGACAGTGTATCAGTTTTGTTCTTAAGGGCAGACTTGTTCATATACAGTAGAGGTTTATGGATAAAAAGCATGAGATCTGATAACTTGAAACCTTTCCAGTTTGTTTTTTTTTTAAAGATTGTCAGGTAATTTGGTGGCCAGGGGTAAGAGGAACAATTTTAAGAATGTAAAACTCAGTGGTTCTCTTATTTGCTCTGTTGTATTTTGTTAATGTCAGTAATTAATTTCAGTGGAGTCTTACAGTGAAATAAGACAGGCAGATCAAAAGCAGCATCTCTCCACACCAAAGCGTGAAGGATTGTCCGTGTGATTTGGTATTTTGCAGTGGAAGGTATTAGGCATTCTTGAGTGCATGGGACAGAGCAAGAGAACCATGTTGACTGTTGCTGGTCTGATGGTGAAAGAAGTCTAGAATACAGCTTTGTATCTGCAGGACTTGCCACACTTAAAGAAAAAAATGCAGCAAAGCTAAACCACAAGTATAGAAAATAGTATTCAAGATCCTCAAAATTGGTGTTAAGGCAGAGCATTGCAGACTTAGAAAGTCAGATACAAAGATACTTCCAAGTTTAATCAAACTCTGCCTCCAGAGATGCACAGGTAATTTAGTCTGTGCAGTTCACACCAATATCGCTGCTCTTTCACAGAAAAATTCTTCCAGAACCCCTATGTCAATGTATTGATCTTGGTAGTTCATATCCTTCTCTATCTTCATTTGCATCTAGCTATTGATGTAGGATTAAAAACACATAACTGCAAGAGATTGTGTACTTTTTGTCACTGAATCACTGCACCGAATCACTTACACGTCTCCCTCTGCATACGCCCTTACTTAAAGTTCAGGAGTCACTTTCTCTGGCTGCACACCAGAGCAGGCTATGCTGGCTTGTACTGATAGAAGAAATAAATTGTGTTTATTCTGTAAAACTATCAGTCTTCATGAGACGTGTTTTCTTCTGATGATCTGTGCTGCCAAACTTCTCTTTTCCTGTCTGTGGTAGGTTGAATCTCAATGAAGGACTTGATAAGGTTGGGTGTCTTGGAGGTAGTTATAGAACTAGCCATTCATCTTTGGGCCCTCCAGGTTATTCAAAGGAAAAAAAAATGCTGGTTTTACCATACAATGTAATTGTGCTTTGGGGTCTATTGGTGTTAAGGCTTGTTCAAATCTGGCAGGTAAGATAAAACAACTTATTTCTGTCCTCATTTGAAAGCGGAGAAGAATGGAAACAAACGCATGTATGAGAGTAACAGGGACGTGAAATTAGAAATGCTGATCAACACTATGTTCCAGCTAGTAATTAAAATGATAAAAACATGTGACTTAGGTATTATGTACCTTGTGTAGTGTTTTTTCTCTCCTCATCACACCTGTTCTAGTATCAAGTCTTGAAAGTTCATTGTAATAGAGATGAACTCTCTCTTTTTTATTTAATATTGCTGCCTTTTATTGAGGATAAAGACAGATGAAAGAGAAATGGAACTGGAACAAAACTGAATTGCTAGTATTAGGTTGTTAGGTGCAAAACTGAATACGTGCCCTTTCAGAAATTGTCTGACAAGTTATTTCGTAAGAATGAACATTTCTAGAAAGAGCTGCAATAATGTGTTTGTAATCATATGTCATTATCAAATAGCTATGGTCTTTGCCATATCCATCTGTCTGCTTGTTGCCTACTTGTTGTGACATCATGGTGTGTGTTCCTGCACAGGTTTCTGCATCACAGTTCTGCCTCCAGACATCCTTTCTTGCAGGGATGTAGAAGTTAAGTTTTTGTAAAATGCTTACAGTGTGGAAAGATGTATTCAAAAGATCATCACTGAAGTTAATGTACACAGACAATGGTTGCCACCATGTGTATTGTGGGGGGTTTGGGGTTGTGGTGGGTTTTGTATTATTTTTTTTCCCCCCAAATGATGACCGCCTTGCAGGTGTTTCGTTATTTGGAATTTCTCTTTCATTATCAACATTACAGTGACGATGTAGGAGGTGGTCTTAGCCACTGGATAAGAAGTGGCCTTTCCAAAATATTTTCAAAGCTTCCAACTTAATTGTGCCAAACCCCTCATAACCCTCCATGTGGTCAATGTTATAAGCTTTGTGTATAAGCATGGCGGGGGGGGGGGGGGGGGGGAGTACGTGTGTTGGTTTGGGGTTTTTTATATTCAAGTTTTTTTCCGGAGTTTGTCAAGCTAGATTGTCAAAGTCATGCTTTTCAAAAATAATCTCTAATTTTGCTTTTACAGAGCTAAAAGTTCTGGGTTCAGGTTGCTCTTAAACCCTGCACCACAATTACAAATATTTACATTTGGTGGAATTTCCTTCCCCCCGCTGCCTGGTGACCTACATCTCATGAATGCTGTCTTGTCTTTGTGCTTATGCTGTGTGTCTACTCTGTCTTTTTGTTTGTTGGGTCTGTTCAATCTGTTTGTGTCTTGATTAGTATCTGACTAAAGCTCCATCTTATAAATACTTGCTCATACCAGTAATTTTTTGTATCCAAGCAGTTGCTGGTATCATATGCATAAGTAGGACTGGCTATGTGCATAGCTTCATAGAGTCGGGGGAGTTAGTATGCAGCAATTTCAGCTAACAATAAATACAGGGCTGTGTTTTGGAACAATGGATGAATGCTGAAGCATGTTTTAGCTAGTTAGGAGTTTGAGAAGCTTTAACTATGTGTGGCATTTGTGCCAGTAATTGGTATATACACATAGTAGACAGTATCTTTTGTGGTTGTTTTTTTTGTAGCTGCGTAGAAAGCCACAAAATTTTACTTAATAAAATTGGATATCATATAAAAAACAAAGCAAAGATGCTTCAAAATTTTTTGCAAAACTGAGACTACAGGGGAAGACCTGTATTTTTTCCAAGCAGTGACCCTGAGGGCTCCTAAGACCTAAATAACGTTTGCAAAACTGTACAAAAGTGATCCAGGAGGAATAGTTTTAAAACAACAGCCTATCTAACACTTAATAAGTTTGTGTCAAAGTTTGGACTCCTGCCTGGGACGAACACAAGATTCATTCCTGGAGTCACATGAGAGGTTAGGACAGTTACATCAGGTTGCTCTTGGCCCAAAACATCGAGGTTTGGGGTTTTCTTCTTAAACTGAACTGCGTTGGCTTGCCAGCCAGTAATGCATTCATAGAAATCATAATGTTTCACTGTATTGAATTTTTAAATGCCTGTTGTGAATTTCTACATGTGACTCTTAAACAATCTTGTAAGCCTTGGGGCTCGTGACAGATGTGGTTGCCCTGTGTGCGTACTCTGCCTCGGGCTTGTACAGCACAGTGTAAAGTCAGCCTGTTCCACGCATGAAGAATGTGAATGTCTGCTGGGTCCCTCTCATGCTGCGGAGCCTTGCTTTTTAATGCTGTCCTGAAGTTTTCTGGCTTTCCCATCACTCAGGTGATCTGCTTTGATCTATGCTAATAGTCTTGCTTTTATTTTTTTTCTTGTGTTTTACAGTGGTTTGAACTTTATTGATTTGATGGTGCGACAGGGGAATATCGACAACCCTCCTAAGACACCACTTGTTCCTGGGTTTGAATGCTCTGGAATTGTAGAAGCTCTTGGAGATAGTGTGAAAGGATTTGAGGTAATATTTTCTTTATTTTCAGAGCAAGACTAAATAATCACCAGTTCACTGAGTATGTTGTCCCTAATCCCTTCTGGTCTGCCAGCAACAGCAGCCTTCACCACCCTGTTGAGATTTGAAAGGGCAATTTTTCCTTGCTGCTTCCCAAGCATGCGAATGACCTCTTGAATTAGTTTCTGGAGCTACCACTGTCATCTTCTTCAAATCCTTCCTCAAAAGTCACTTGTGCGGTGTACATATCCTGATGACTAAAGAGGCACTAGAAAGCATCACTACTGTGCTTTAAGAAATTGAGTTAACTTGTTTGGTTTAATTTTTTTGGACATGTTTGCCATCACCTTTGTTCTGTTCCATAAAGCCCATGCGCTGCTGATTCTAGTTCCGACTTTTGGTCTTGAGGTAATGAGACCCTCATCTACAATAAGCATTGCTTCTTACAACCATGCATGTTCATGAGACGCAGATAAAATTGGGCATACAATTTTTTCTGATCACTCAGGAAAAGAATCTATTTCACCCAACAGAATAGTGATAAATGACAAATAGTTAATGTATATAATAAAGCTTTCGTAACTGGTTGGCAGTATGTACTCTTCATGTATCTCTTATTACCTATAAACAGCATTCTGTACTACCTCCTATTCCATTACTGATGTTAAACATCTATATTCCCTCCAATCTTGCACTTTATTTCCTAAGTAGATAGAAAAATTTTGAAATAAAAACTGAGTTAATGCACGTCAATCCTATCTTAGCTATTTGCCAAGTCAGTCACGTCATCAGTAATTACAATAAGAATTCAGAAAATGCATCTTGATCTTAAGAAGGCAATTACCTAAAATATTTTTATTTAAAGGTAACATTTTTGCTCTTCTAAAAGAGCTGTAAAATTTCTCAGTTGAGTGAGGATAATGGCCAATTTAGTTTCTAGTAGGGTCTGAGTGATGAGCTGCTCTTAGGACATTTCTCTACCTTCCCCCTGCTGCCCTATCTCTGCACTGAAACAAGTCATAATCTTTTAGTGTTTTTCGTGACAAACAATAACTTTGCTGTTTGAAAAACTCCACTGCTTCAGTTGTTCCATTCCAGTATCTGTGTTTTATAATTATGCTCCCTATTCTATGCTCTTTCTGTGAAAGGAGTATAGAAGGTCTCTGCTCTAGGTCAGCATTCTCAGTTTAAAAGTTCTTGCTGTTTTTAAAGGGCATCATGAGGCTACGGCATATGGTGCTTGTTTGAATAACATTGCACCTGACTGAATATACTGGGGCTCTTTTAAAGTTGTATCTTTGTTCTGACTATAGAATGTGTTTGTGCTCTGGTGTTGTCCCTGAAATTGAACCAAGCCATGGTATTTTATTTTTTGCATATAATCTGCATAGCCATGGTAGCGTCTGAGTGATTTTAGAAGGGCTGATGCTCAGAATAACCACTGTGCACAGGTATGAACCCATCAACAGGAGAACATACCATGAGGAGGATGCAAGAACGTTCTATCAGTTTCTTTATGGATGTCTTGCACAGAACAGGAGTACACAAGGTGCTTGTGGTCTCTTTGACATATGCCGTTACCGCTGCCCATAGCAGTGGCAGGAATGGCAAAGGTTGCACCCTACATCTTCTGACCTCCTTTCCCTTTGTAGGTCTCTGCCTGTTCCAGTCATGCTGTGGGCATTTCATGCTCTGGAAAAATATGTCTTCCTGACCTGTACTACCTGAAATACTACACCTCAGATATTGCCAGCCATTTATTGTCTTTTCTGTGATTGCGTTATCGTATGACAAATGACAGCATTGAATGGCGGTCCGTTTTGACAGCAATATAAGTGTATTTTACATTGAAAGAAAGCCTTTTTTATGGAATAATGGTGTAATGTCTATTCCTTCTCCCATTAAAAGAAAAAGCTGATTTCTACTGAGCTCAAATGTATCAGGCCTGATCTCTCTCTAGTTGTGGAGGTGATTCTCAGGAGCTAAGGCCCAATCCGACATGATGATTAGGCTCTGTACAATGTTTGTGGTAAAATATGGTATTTATAATTACTAATAAATCCCTAAGGAATCACCAAGAGGAACTTCTCTGCATTCTTTTTGGTAATAATTTATGTTTGTTTGCAAGGATATAGGACATATTAACATTGTCACTAATTAATCCTAGCAGACTTCAGATTTTTAGATGCTTCTCTAACAGCAAAAGGGAACCACAGAGTGGTTACCAGTAAGGCATTGTTAATTTGAATGTGTTTTTCAAAAGGAGGAGGCATTTCAGTAAACTGGAATGACAGTTCTGTTTCAGCATCCTCATTCTAAGAGAGATAAGCCCTTCAGAACTGTCAGCAGCATCTTAGCTTTCAGCAAACCCACAATATCCCAAAGCCAAAGTGATGACAAGTACTTGGGAGACCAAAATGTACTTGTGCTATAAACTTTTGCCTGAAGGTAAAAATGTTGTGCTTTACTCTGGTGCTGTGGAATATAGTTGAAACAGTCCAAGAACAACCTGTAGTATTTCTGAAGTATCAGTGGGTATTAGTAGAATGTAAGATAGGGAAGATAAGCAGATAAGCAAAGGTATTTTAGAGGGACAGTTGCTGTTAATTTTAGTTAAAACACGAAGTCCTGAAGTTTGATGGTATTCCTGCCTTATTACTTACACTGTGGCTCCATTGAAGAGCTCCTTTCATGTTTGAGGATGCCATTTTTGTTGGTGTAGAAAGGCAAAGAGGTCTAAGAGAAGGTAAAAGATGCAAGGTAAAGGGCTGCTGGTGACAAGCCATTGTTCAGAGTTTGTACGAGTCGTGCCTGTGAAGGTTTTGGTATATATCGGCCAAATGTTTGCTCACTGTGGCTCTCCCCAGTAGGCCCAGCAGACCAATTTCTACTTCTAAGCGAGTGGTGCTTTCCAGGTCTAGTTGTAGCCCTGCAGGAGCCTCAGAGCTCCTGTTGCCTTGTTATTATTCTTGTCCCTCTGTGGGGAGTCACTATCTCCGTTTTAAAAACCTGAAGCTGCAATGAAGGCCATTATACAAATGTATGACTTTGATGTGCCTGGACCTCTGAAAGATTCCTGTGAGCGACCAACTGTATCTAATATTTACATAAAATCTTTATTTCTCCATAGTGAAATACCCTTTCACTACTATTTTCCAAAGAAATTGAGTAGGGAAATGTTGCATTCAAAGAGAATATTTCACTGCTGCTTTAAATCCTGTCAGATTCACTTTGTAGGCTTAGTAGTGCCTCAGAATCCAGAAGTATATTTTTGATGTTTAAGGTGAACTATTTGAAGTTGCAGGATCAAATTCTGCTCTGACACATGGCTGTGGAAATGACAGTAATGGAAATGTTTTGGTAGAATCAGTTATTAAGATAATAAAAATAAAGAGTGGATACAGATGGTGTTATCTTCTAAAAGAGTGATTTCCAAACCCTTTCGTGTGCTCTATCTACAAGAGTACAAGGCTTTCCTTTCTCAATCCAGAGAGGAAAAGTAGATCTAAATTAGTATGAAGACCGAGAAAGCAAAGTGAAAATTATCTTACATGTAATTTTGTTTATTCCATGCGTCTCATCAATATCATTATAATCTTTTTTTCTTTCTGTAAGAAAATGTCCTGGTTACTAGTAAGAATGCTGTTTTCATTGTTTACCACCCCATTTGTTGTTTAGGAGCTCTGCTAGCAAAAGATGATCTGTATTAGTAATGATGGAAGACTGCTCCATCAGAGAAGTAGCATAGCAAAAAAGAAGAGCTGGCTTTAACTTTTTTGGATATTTTTGTTAAATTCAATTTCTTAAATACAATTAAAAAACAATACAAGCCCAAAGCTAAGCAGCTTAGCTGCTATTTTGCCAAAGATGTGGAGCACCATTATCTTCACAGACAGTGACCCACAGCTTGAACAGGAGAGTTGCAGGTCTTATACATTGCTCTCTACAGTCTCGATTGCAGCCATATCCTCAATGTTGTTTTCTTCCTTGTTTGTAGATTGGCGACAGAGTTATGGCTTTTGTAAACTACAATGCGTGGGCTGAAGTAGTCTGTACCCCAGTAGAATTTGTCTACAAGATCCCAGATGACATGAGTTTTTCTGAAGCTGCTGCGTTTCCCATGAACTTTGTAACTGCCTACATGATGCTCTTTGAAGTTGCTAACCTAAGAGAAGGCATGTCTGTGCTGGTTCACTCAGCAGGAGGTGGGGTGGTAAGTTGAACTTTTCTTACTTTCCTGTCACCAAGTAACTGAAGCAATCTGATGCACCTTGATTTCTGAAATGAGCCAGACCCTGCAGTTTGATTCAATATCAGGCTTCCCTATGTGGCGGATTGCAGTAGAAGGAACTGCATCTCTTTTCCCATCAAAATGCTGATGTGAGTGGTTGGCAGGAGCTTTTGGTGAAATAATGTTCTGACAACAAACTCTACCCAAAAACCCCTAATTGGTTGTCAGAGATCAAGGAGCAAGTATTGTCCCAAACCTTGCATTCCTGAACTTAGGCACCTTGTACTTTTCTGTAAAAGAAGGCTGTAAAGAAAGGAATAAATAAATCAACTCCCTGCACAAGGTATTTGTAGGTAACCGTAATCCTCCTTGCAGTAAATGACCCTCTTGGAATACTCCTGAAAATACCACGTGTGAGTGTGTGTGATGCTCTCTCTGGGAAAGACTTTTTTTCTTTTTTCCCTACTGCTTTGTAGAGGGATTGAAAGCAATGAAAAGCATTATCATGTCAACCCTGAGGAAAATACATAAATGCTGAATTGGAGTCGGCGATGGCTGCTGCATGTCATAGTTTGGATCATTAGTAAGGAGGCATTGTGTTGCTTGGGCAGAGCAACAGTACGATGAATTTGGTGGAATACTGGACCACCCAATGAAATAAAGTCAGCATTTTGTGCTACCAGTTCTTTGAGCTATCTTTTAGGAAAATATCTCTCCTTTGGAAAATACTTAAGCTTGTGCAAAACGTTAAGATACTGACGGAGAGTTTGTTTACAAATTTGTTTGAAATTATGCGGTCCTTTTATGTAAGATAGATTTTACGACCTGAGAACATTAGCAGATCTCAGCCTTTCAAATTGGAGTACCTCTTCTGTTTTCCTGTTACGCCTTATTTATGCTAAATTAATATCTACTGAGGTCTTGTGGGCAGCCCCAAACACCTTATCCCTAATTCTTTCAGGCTCTCACATAAAAGAAGGCTGTAATCAAAGGAATAAATACATGAGTTCCCTGTAGAAAGCATTTTTAGCTAACAATAATCCTACTTGCAGTAAATGGTCCTCTTGGAATACTTCTGTAAATGAGTGGAATTTATAATCGTATTATGCTTCAGCACAGTACAACCTAGAGCGTTATGGCTGACTTTATTGTTCTTTAATATTAAATCTTTTCAGGTGGAATTTAGGACTGTTAAAGCAACATGAGGCCATGCATTCAGGGGGACTCTATATTCCACAGGAATCAAAGGCTCAGCATTAGCTGTTTAAGGCCATTTGCCCAGCTGACACTATGCAGACCCAGTCTGAGCACACAGAATTAGCAAAACACCCAAAAGCAATTCCTGTGCTTATGCATGTATCTAGAGAAAATGAACTTCTCCTTATTAAGCTAAAGTGTCCTTGCTAATTTTCTTTATTTTTTTCTCTGTTCCTCTTTCTAATCTCGCTTGCCTCTATTATTTTTTCCTTCTCTTCCTGAAGCACTGTTAATGCTCTACTGACTCACACATAGTCTTCTTCACTAGTGCCCAACCTCTGTGCTGACCTGTTCCTGTAAGGAGCTGCTGGCTTCTCTTATCGCAGATGCTCAGTGAGCAGCAGTTGATTGGTTCTGTGCTGTGGCTGCTTGTGGACCTTCTCTGGGAGAAGCTAAAGGAAGGATGGGTCCTGGTTGGCAGCCAGGTGAACAAGGAGAAACCAGATCCATCACCTGCTAAGCAGTTAAATAAAACAGAGTTTCCAAGGGAAAGACCAGAGACGCAGGAATAACAGCCAAGTTGGCCAGTAACTGATAAAGGTCTGTGTATGATCCAGAGGGAACTGTGCATAAGAGGGAGACAGGGCTGGCTGGCCTGCAAGGCAGGATGCTGATCGCTGTGTCACAGGGGAGAGTGCCTCATGCAGCCTGTTCGTTGCAAGGGAAGAGCATGTATAGCTAGAATTGGAAAGGAAAGACTTTTCCCATTGTTTGATAAGTCTTATAGGTAAAATACCACTCTGGAGATGCCTGGAATTTTTTCCTTTCTGCTAAGTAGACCTAAATTTTTCAAAGGATTAACAGACAGATTATTGGAGCAGTTTAAAGAGTAACACAGACCCCTCTGAAATCTTTTTAACAGCCTCAATCAAACAAATCATTCTCACAAAGCTCTTATTAATAAAATAGAAAGCTGGCACTGAAATCACTATGGGAAGAGGTATTTTTTTGTGCTGTTGCTATAATAGATAGAAGGCCCATTCTCACTTTCAGCAAGTGGGAAACCTGTCCAGTTTGTTTCTAAATGTCATAGAAATTCCAGAACACTTTAATGAGACAATAGATTCCCTGTGGGACTAGAAGTTTGTAATTGTTCCTTTCTCATTATGCAAGATCATTATTTTAGCTGCTTCAGGCAGTTTATGAAAAAGACCTTGTTCCCTCAAAAGATATTTGTGAGGTTCTTTGTTCTGGCTCCCCAGTCCCCTTTAGGAGGATCCTGCAGCTTTTTCAGTAAATTGAGTCTTGGAAAATTCTCTCGGACCTTTAGCTATGTATTGCCTCAGTTTTATTTATGTGACCTTATTTCTGTTTATAGATACTTGGTAGTGAGGTAACTATAGCAATTGTTTTCCCATCTGTGCCGGAGGTATGATTAGATGTGATGATATCCTTTAATGGCTGACAGGATGCTTTAGATAAGTCAATTTACTTATTTCCAGAAGTTTCAGGGGACATCAGAAGATGACGTAGATGGAAATGTACCAAGATAACTTAATTTGAAAAAAGTCTCATGTACCTGTCTCTCTGTTACAGTGACTTGAATCCTGTTCCGTATATCAAATGAGTACCCTCCCTGCTGCCCACTCAGCTGAAAGGTCAGGGCATCATGTGATCTTCCATGTTCATGGTAGGAAGCATGGCTAGTTGTAGGGGAGCACCTTGTCTCTCTGAACCAGGAGGAAACATGGACGCTCACAAACTGCTTGACACTGTTGGTATATTGTAACCTTCAATCTGAAGAGGAAGACCTGCTGCAGCGCCTAGAAAGGGGGTTTGAAAGGAGAGATTGTATTTGCTTTTGTTTCCTAGGGCCAGCTTGTTGATTTTGAGCGTTTGGGAAGGGAGCTTCTTTGGGGGGTTGGTCTGGTTTTTCTGTCCCTTCCCTCTTGAGGTAGGGGCAGTTAAGAGAGACTGTCTCAGCTCTCAACCTGGACAGTGAAGCAGGCTGGAGAAATCTTAGTGGCCCTCTAGGAAAGCATGGCGCAGGCTCACAGTTGCATTGCATGATTGAGTCGGACTTCAGCGAGAAGTTAATGCTTTGCAAAGTATTCTGCTATCATTGCTCGAGCTGCTACTGACCAAGATCTGACTGGGACAATGGTTGTCATGTGCTCCCTTTCAGGCTGCTGCTTGACAGGATGCTTAACACTTCTGCTTAAACCATTCTATTGAGTAGCAAGGCAGTTCAATAATCAAGAAGAGTAATCAATTGTGTAATATAAGTAGAGCTTAAATGCTTAAAGCTACAGAAATGTTTGTGTTCTTCCGAACCGATTGCTAAAATGAGGAGACAGTCAGCTAACTTTGAATTTCAAAAACTTCCTATTATCTATACATGGAAATTAATGCTCAGAAATATGAGTTTGCAAGAACATGTGACTTACTGAAGGACATATATTGGCTTATCTTAACTGTAGAATGCTGTAATTAATGTTTGAAATGACTGTAAGACAGTGGTAGAGTAGCTGCCTTCACAAATACACTCCCACATTTTTTTTTTCAAGTGAAGCAAAGTGGCGACTGAAGAAAATACACTGAGAAAACTGAGCAGTAGCATGCACCCCGCTGGGACTGGTCTGCTGTGTGAAGCAATTAAGTTTTTTTTGAAATGAAGGCTGTCGAAGGCAGTGCATTCAGTGTAAGTCACAGCACAGGCTTGTATGAGATTATAAAGTTGCTCTTAGAATTATAAATGTAAACTTGAAGTAGTATAAATACAGGACTGTTGTATTACAAAACAAAAGGCAAAAAAAAAAGCTTAGGCTCTTCTAGCTTTAATAAATCTAGTCTCTGTCTCTGATATCTACCTGGAAAATGAATTCTTTCAGGAATTTAGATGTGTGAGAAACAGCCATTATGCCCATTTGCTTATTTGTTTGCTCTTTATGTACTTCCTATTCTGAATGTTTCCTATTCTGAGCACAAAACTTTGGGCACTTACCAAGATTGTGTAAACACTTCAATTTCATCACTTACCCCCTCAGACACAAGGCAGAATTATTAGCCAATTCTTTAGCATTTTGATTTTACAGATGCTAAAATTAAGCTGCCTTTCATGCAGGAGAATGGATTGCTTTCCAGAGTGATCTGACTTTCCCTTTCGGGCTCAGCAGCAGAGGAAGTGCAAGCAGAGTAAGTTACAGATGCAGCTCTCATGTTTGAATTTGAAGGGTAAATCTGACTTGGCAACAGATTTAGGTCATCCTGGCAGAATTGGTTACTGCTTGGCAGGAACCCTCTTTTTTTATAGTGTGTCCCCTGCATAAATTGCAAATATTTGAGGATGTGTTCCAAGCTGAATCACTGAAGTGGTGATACTTTATCTGACAAAAAACTGGCACTCCTTAGTAAATCTAGTCACCTCCTATCACAAGTAGCATATAGGAACCCTTTCAAGAGAATTATCAAATTTCTTCTTAAAAAACCCTCAAACCTGTATGTTTATCCCTTCGAATTCTCTCTGCTCTTAGTCAGAAATCTTTCTCGATTTCCAGACTTTATTTGTGGCCAGTTAAGGTATCTTTGTTTTTCTGCTGGTGTTCTCCATTAATTAAAATTAGCTGTTCTTTCCTTTTGGGGCACTTCTTTCAGGCCTTTTGGTAGGATGTATATGTGTATACAGCTAGAACAAGCTCAGAATCAAGTCTCTCCTTGGCCTGTGTTTTTGAGGCTGAAAGCAGGTTTGTTTCTTCATATCCCTTTTTCGTAAGGTCAGACGTCTGTGTCCTTGGTCCTCCTACAGACGCTGGTCCAGGCAGATACATATACATTTCCTGGGCTCTGAGCTGTTTGGCAGCAAAGCTGCAGTAAGCTGGTATGAAAGCCAGAGCATTTTAAAATAGGTCTCACAGCATCCCTGATCCTTTTAAACATTGTATGAGTAGACTGAATTTAGGTCTGTCTGCACCTAGCAGGTAGGAGTACATTAAATAGCACTCTTGTGTTTGAGTCAGTCCTCCTTGAATGTGAATAATTAGAATTTAGTCTGTGCTTCTGATGGTCCTGGCCAGCACAGTGTACAATGGCATTAATACTTCCCACTTTGCTGAAATCCTTTCCCAATAAAGTCCTCCCAGGACTGCACTTGCTGTTTTCATATTAGCACTTCATAGCCGTTCTGCATTTGATGAAGTGCTTTCCTCTTATTTCGTCTCCAGCAGCCAAGGAAGGGAATAAATCAGCTCACACAGAACTCTGTGTAACCAAGTCTAGGTTGCTTTAGGTACCCAAACTATCTCACTTAAAGCCAGATGGGGTATCTCAATGCTGAGCTGCCCTGTGCTGCTGAATGCCTCTAAAGCAATGGATGTGCTCCCTCAGCAGAGTCCCAATGCCATGCCCGAGTCTATTTCCAGACACTGCCTCAGAGCATAATCTGTTAATCAAACACAAAAGCCTGGCGAGTCATACACAAAAAGCAATTTCCCTGACCAAAGCAGGCTGCAGTCTTTGAAGGCCTTTCTCTTTGCCTCTCACAGCCCTGCGCTCCCCAGAGGACATGTCCTTCCCCTGGATCCCCTGCTGAGTCATGGCACAGATGGGCAGTGCTTAACTCTTCCTTGGCTGTTCCACCTTTTCAGATAGAGCTTATGTCCTCTGGGTGAGGATCTCGGCTGGGGTACGTTGTTGTAGCTCTGCTAAACAGAAGAGGATTTATACCAGTGGAGATTCAGCCCTGAGTTTTGGATGTGCCTCAGCTGCACAATTTTGCAAGGTGGTAGGAAAAAGCACGCTAATTTTCTGCTAATTGTTGCAGAAAATAAGAGATTTTTGAGAGTAAAAGAAATCATTATTTCACAGTGATTCTTTCTTCCCCTCCTTCTACTCCAAAACTTATTTTGTGGTAGGCTGAGTGTAGCAGATGCTGCCTTATGTTTGTTCAAGAATCACGTTTCAGTTTGTCCACTCTGCAATGTTCACCTTAGTGTTTGGTTTCCAATTTCCTCTGTTGTAATTGGAAAACCAACACCTTTCAGGAGATGGAGTGTTGTATATCTGACTTCTAACACCAGAGAAAAGTTTTCCTTGATACCAGGAGATGAGTAGTGTCTTCTCTTGCAGTTTTCTATGTTTGTGTACTTCAGATATGGTTATGTGGCATCAAAGCATTTTGGAAATACAGATTCTCCCCACGTTCGCTTCCAGACAGATTTCTTGTGCAAGATTAAGTCTGAATGATTTTTTTTTAAATGCTGTAGCACCTCTGAGCTGCAAAAATATATCACAGAAATGATAATTTCTTACTGATGCTGTTGGTTCTAATAGATGTAGTTTTGCAGGGTGGTATCTTTTAGATGGTTTGTTCTCTCCTGCTGTCAAGCTGGGCTCAGTTTACATATTAGCAAAAAAGATGCTTTCTTGAAAGTATACTGATCTATAACTGCTGTAATTCAGTGCACAGCTAGCACATCAGACTGAGGTCTGGATTGTGCTGTTAGGCCAGACACTTTTGGACATCTGTTAACTTACACCCCTGATTTATATTTCATCCAGTGAAATTAATAAGTATTAATAAGCTAATTAGATTAGTATGTTTTCTTCTATTCATACTTTCTATATGGACTTTTAAATGTCAATGACTTTTTTTTTACTTTGCAATTGCTTAAATGCACAGAACAGTCCATTCCATTTTTACTTCCTAAAAATGTACTTTTCTGATCTTTGATGTGATTATCTCTGTTTCCAATCCTGCAGGTTTAAAGTTGGGTTTTAAATCAAAGGAATATAAAGAAATCTCAATCTTTTTACTGGATCTAAAACTACTATAGGCATATCCATTTATAATAAATTCTGCAGTAATCATATGTGTAGATTAAGTTCAACATACTGGTTTTATAAATTGACAGGTTACCTTGAAAAGGAACCCATCAAACAGACTTTGAAGCTAAAGAGACACAAGACTCCTATGCCAAATAATTCCCACAGAATACTTTAATCGAATTTATTAATTTCTTTGAGGGCTTACTGTGTGGAGTTCTGCATAATTAGCAGTATAGAAAATAAATATATATTTTAAAGGAGATTAATTCCATTTTAAGGGAATATTTTGTAACCATGTCTGTCTCTTCAGTGAAACAATTGACCAGTTTTTTCAAAGACTGCTAAATCCTGTTAAAGGTAAAATTAATTGTCCAAGTGAGAATTATGTTTTGCCACTTAGTAATTTTCCCAGGTTCAGGAAGCAGGAATCTAGTCTGTACTTACACATAGAAATTGGCATCATATCTGAAAAATTATGTGTGTGAAGAGTTTTATTTTCATTTTTCAAATCATGCCTGTCCAGTTAGACACCCTTTCTGAAGGTTTTAGAGTTCATATGCTATTTCTGATAGCACGGTGCCTGTTTTCCATATCCATGTGGTCTCCACGCTGAAAGCTGGTGGCAGAAAGGATGTGGTTTTGGCTGGGCAGGGTGGAGACAGAAAGCTCACTGCTCTCTGTTTACCACAAAGCAGTTTTTAGGAGGGAAACAGCTTTGGAATCCAAAAAACCGGACAAGGCTTGTGTACCCCTGTGATCAAAGGGTGCTGCCTGGTGAGAGTGTGCGATGGGTCTGGAGCCAGGACAGATACCTCGCCTGCCCCTCCACGGGATGAGGCTGTTCTTCCTTCCAGCTGCAAAACCTTTCATGCATACTTCATTTGTGTACTGTGGGCATTCTGAACAGCAGGGCCTCACATACTTGCAGTTAAAATGTATAGCCCTCTAAACACTAGCTACTAATCCAGAGGTAGCTAGATGACTTGAGGGATTAGAAAAGAGAGTTGTTCATCCAATTAAAAAAGTACTGGTCATATGAGTCAGTTTTAGGCTTTAAATATCTGCAGAAAGCTGGAAGGTATTCTGATCTGGGATTTTAGATAAGCTTATCTCTCGGGGGGGGGGGGGGGGGGGAGGGAAGGGTATACTAACGAGTTTGAGTCAGGAGGAAAATAGGTTATATGCATCCTGGGTTTTTTGTGCATTTGTCCTATACATCCAACTGTCAGTTTGTTAAATGTTAAATCATCTTCTGCAGGATAAAAATCAACATGTTTTCTACTCTGATATTTGACCTTTTAAACAGTCAGTGTTTTTGATTCAGGATATGCTCATTATCCCTTGTCTTCCCAAGTTAGATTGAAAATGCAGAAAACTAATTAGAGAATAGATCAATAATGTCAGAATTTCACTTGACTAGCATACCTTATAAAATACTGACTTATCTAAATCACTGCGGGTGATGGTTTTCCGGGAGACACAGAAAGAAAAAAAGATTGCTAGTGAAAATTAATAAGAAAAGGAGAGATACAAAATCCAGATTAATTTTTCTTGTAATTTTATGTTAGAATATTGTGCTAAAACCTGGGCTTCAGAATGAGATGGTAAGTAATAGAGAAATGAAGTATGAGAAGAATGAAATCTTTTCTGCTCCCCGAAGACATTATATTTGGTGAGATGAGGCCCTTCAGGAATGGCTTTTCCTATGACTTCTAACAGATGAGGGATTCCAACACAGGAAGATGGTGGATGATTTTAAAAAGAGAAGATCATTTATGTTTGGTATTGGATTACCATGCTCTGAATCAGCATTCATACCTGGCTCCTGCTATAAGTTTCTCAGAGCTGTTGGACAGGTTGTTCAATTTGCTGTGCTGTTCCCTTTCTCATCTGTAAAGTAAGAATGAGAATGCATCCCTTCTGCTGCTCTCTGCAGTATTGGTGTTTGTCCAAAGGATCACTTAAACTCTGCCTTGCTGTGTAGCTCTTTGCTGACTAATCCAGTAGGAAACCAATCTGAAACTCCTGGATGCTACCATATATAAATAATAATACTGTCCTCCTTTGTGCTGTTTAGCTCAGAGGATTGTCACTAGCAATTACATTCAGCATTATATGTGAGGATGCCAAGATTCCTGGGGTATGCAGGGTTATCTAATTATTCTACTGTAAATAAAACCCAAGCGCTGATTACTGGTATTTACATAATAATAATCAGGGTTTCTGGTTGGAATGAACAGAAATGTGCTTATCCATGGATGATTTTACTGGTCATGTATACAGTTGACAAATAACAATCTTTTGGCTGTAAATATATAAGTAAGAGTCTGGTGAATTCCATCAGACATTATTTTTAGAATGACAGTGCCGTTTCTTGCTTCTGGGCATATCTGTGTAACTGTGCTAGCTCCAGTGGAATAATGTGGTTACAACAGGAGGCAGGATTGTGGCTACCAAAAGTCTCTCTTCCATTTGTTAGTGTGTTAAGAGTAAAACAAAACCCAGGTTGCTTTGTCTTCAGAACACTCTTTTGATTGAAGTGTTTGATGTTTTGTTTTGTTTTTTTTTTTTCCTGTGGCTGAACTGTATTGCACTGGCAAGAAATTAGTTTGTAAAGTCCTTGCACATGTTTGGTCCTGGATTTTGCTGTGTCATGAGTGAATTAGCAACTGCAAATGTTTGGTCCTGGATTTTGCTGTGTCATGAGTGAATTAGCAACTGCAAAGTCTATCAACCAATTTCCATGTCAGTGAACTAACAGAATAATGTATTTGCAGGGTCAAGCTGTTGCTCAGCTCTGTTCAACTATTCCCAATGTTACTGTTTTTGGAACAGCTTCATCTTTCAAACATGAAGCAATCAAAGACTCAGTAACTCACCTGTTTGACAGAAATGCAGACTATGTTCAAGAAGTAAAAAGGTAATCTTTTATTTTCTTGAGTAAAGGTTGTATAGTATTTGGCAAAATACTATGAAAGACACCAGGTTGATCATATTTACGGAAAGAGATTACATTTGTGAGTTTGGGAACTGTAGTTTATTCCAGATATTCCATCTGTCCACTACAAGGGATAAGATAGCAAGCATCTCCCTATTTCTTTATAAGCAATAAAGCTTTGTTAGTCCATGTTCATACTTGGACATCTGTTGCAAGCAAATTAAGTGAAAAAGAGTAAGGATGTACTTTGCTGTTATCTGCATATGTGGCAGCTCTCTGTAATGCTCTGAGTGTAAGGTATTTTCAGTGGATCTGTAAATTATCCAGGTTTTTGGAGTTCTCTGATGTGTTTCTATCTGCCTGGGTTTTTATGCTCTGCCAGGGATTGATACTAGAGCACATGATGTCTGTTTTAATTTCAGATCCTTAGATTTTGTTTGTTTGCATTTAGATTAGAATCATCCTGTTGCCTTTTGAAGTCATGATGTGTATTTCTATTTACATGCTTTCAAACGCTTTCTTTTCCAGTTTGTTTTTAGATATTGATGTTGATACAGGCGGCAAAGCTTTAGAATCGATAAGAAAATCTTAGCAAAAAAATGTCTTTTTGATTTTACCTGTCAGACCAATAAGAATAATGTTTTCCCTTCATCTTGTACCTGTCAAAATACTAGATTATGTAGCCAGGCATAAAAGAAGAAATTTCTCAAAGGGGCACCCCTAGGTAGTACAGTTGACAGGCTTCCTGTCAAACCTCTGCATTCCTCAGTGACTTGCAAAGTCTGAGAAGGTCTCTTAGAAGGGGGCTTGCTAGCTCTCAAAGAGACCCTTCGGTATATAGCAGACTTCTGTCTGAGCTGTTAGCAATCTAGACTGGTGGTGGAGGAGAAAGCAGGGTGTCTTGCTACTGTTTCTGGAGCACTCCCAAGGGCTTGAGAGAACATTTGAAGCTATCCATCACAAAGAATGTTTTATACCAAAGGAAAATTTTTCCATATAGGAAGTTCCACCAAAAAAGATAGGGCTTGTCCAGCAGATGACACCCCTGCCATTTTGTTACAGCTCAGAAGAATTGCAGCACATTTCTTCAGCCCTTCGATAGCCTTTTTCTTGGGAAAGTATACTTACCTAAGTCTTCTGCTGCCCTGGAAAATTGCTGTAGTGAGATGAAGACTGAATTCTAGCAATCCCCACTTTACAAACGTTGATTCAGCAAGAAAGAACACTTGAAAACATTAACCAGAGTTCAGCACCAACCTTAATCCTAACTCTTGGCAGGGGCAGCAGAAGATCTGATCTAAGTGGGTATGTGATGTGGAAACAGATACGACAGAAATCAGTGCTTAAAAAAAAGGGAATAAAGCCCCTTTCACTTATAACTTCATGACTGCAGATAACGTTGGCTGCTCGGGACAGTTCCCTGATGCCACCCCTGACTGTTTAACAGACTGTAACTATTGAAATCAAAAAGAGACCTGGTTACAAAGGGATAAAATTCTGCTCTGTTAAGTCAGTTAAAATCCCTTTTGGTGATCCTGCGTTTTCACACACTTTTTCACTTTGCAATAGACCAGTGAGGCAGAGAACCAGTGGGTACAAAACAGAAAACGTAGCTGCAACAAGCTAGTTGGTGCCTCTGTCCTGGTATAGGGGTGTGTAGTATTAGCACAATTGATAGTCCTGATTAAAAGCAAGAATTGGCACCTTATAGAATATGTAATACTCTGATTCGTTGCACAGATCTGTGTATTTTCACTTTGCATTGAAAAAATCAAAAAAAAAGGTACAGTGGTAATTTTGAGAATGCTATAAAGACAAATTATCTTTTGAAAGAGGCAGTGGGGGAGCAGTGTAGTGGTTTGGTTTGCTGGCTGTTGGCTGTATGCTGTGTTTGGCTGGCCAGCAGGGACGGCAGCTGGTCTGCACGGGGGCAGCCCTGAGGGAAGGGGAAGGCTCTTCATTAGTTGAGTTTGTGAGCTGGCAAGGGTGGGTCTGTGGCTGGGAAAGGATAGCGGTAGGAAGGTGCTTTATTGCACGTGACTGGAGTAGTCTGGGAAAGAAGAGCTTTCATCAGTCAAAAACCCAAAAAACACCCAAACAACCAACTCAGAGGGGATATGAATATGAAAATGCTCCCAGGGGATGAGGAATCAGTTCAACCGTGGAAGCCACCGAAAGCTGTTTGATTGCAAAGTCGTTATTTGGTTACAGTGAAGGCCTGTCCACTGGCCTGAATCTAAACAATTTATTACCCCACATACGGCAGCGGTCCTAAAGAGTAAAGTTGGCTGATTTTGTTGCTGTTTGTAACCAGTGGCTCCAGGTACCACCTTTGTTTGGTGAGGAAACGGAGAGATGCATTAGAAGCCATAAAGCTTTACCTCTTTTCCTGACTTCTCATTGCAGTTATACCACTGCAGAAGGCATGGTCATCAGGACATAATTGACATTCCTGGGGATGAGATGCTATTGACTGCCCCTTTAGCCTTTGATAGTCTCCAGGTTGCAATTTTCTTGTAGTGTCTGCACCAGTTATTTGCATAATTGTTTAAGAGTATTAATCAAGAATTTACTACTGCTTGGGCTGTTCACTTGGTTAGGAGGTAGGATATAAGAGATCAAACTAGTGATAGGATTTTGCAGGCTGGTGTTTTGCCAGGAGAAAAACAACCTAAATCAGGATATTTGGGTGTATTTTTTTCTTCTTCTTCAGCATCACATTGACATTGCAGTCACAAAGCAATTTATTGGAAAATTCTAAATACGCAAGCTATTTATTGAAACAATACAAATACTTTCTGCTTTCTATAACATGGCCTGATTGTATCCTTAGAGCTGGGTTTGTAGCTCTTGGTGACTTCTCTTTATGCTTAACGCTTTGCTGATGTCTAGTTGATACAAAGTCTGAAACAGAAGACTCTTTAAATAACTTTACAAGGATGTAATTTTATCTGAGAAGAGCTAGGATAAGATCTGTTCCCTTACGGATTCAGAAAAAGAATATATAAGATGTGAATAACAAAAATGTCCTTTTTCTCTATGATGTTCATTGACCAAAAAAAAAAAAAAGATGTTCTTTGATGTTCATATTCACTCAAAAAGAACTTTGTATCTATCACCTGGGGTTTTTTTGATAATATAGTTTTACTGAAAGACCTCAAAAAGGGGGAGCAAGATCGTTTCCCACTCTTCTAACCCTGAAAGACATGGGTTGGCCAGCTCAACAAACTCACATGCCAGCACTGAAAGAATTTGAATTGTCTTTTAATGAGGAGGAAGTTTTCACGTAGTCAAAGCCTCAGCCTTAGTCCTTTCTAAAGTGCCTAGAAAAATGTTAGTATTATGTTAACAATTGGTCTGTGTTGTGTTGGCTGACCAGTCGAGTGCATCTTATTGCAAAGTGAGGTTTCTTTCTTGCTTTTCAGAATCTCAACGGATGGAGTAGATATTGTTTTGGACTGCTTGTGTGGAGAAAATACTGGGAAAGGCCTCAGTCTTCTCAAACCACTTGGGACTTACATTTTATATGGTGAGTGGAAAAAGCCAGGTACATATTTCAGCTTTGCAAAACTTAAAATCTTAAAATCACCCATGCCATTCCTTCTAGAACTGGAGGCCGCCATGTTACACTTTCTCAATTTGGTCATTTTCAATCAAGAATTTTAGTGAAGCTGAGCGTGGACTAAATTATTGAGAAACAATACGTAATGAAAAGAAACTCTTAAAAAAAAATCCCAAAGTGAAACAACATACGTTTCAGATTGTTAAACATTATTGGGTGATACAGGAGAAGTGTAGGAGAGGGCTTGGATCTCTCATTCTACACATCATGGGAATCACAGTGTGGCCAAGGAAACTGTAATATAGTTCTTGTGAGAGGGAAGCTTGGAAGAAGATTTAAGGAAGAATGCTATTGTTTTTATTTGACATGGCTGAGGAATTCAAGCCCAGGCTTCTGTTCACAAACTTACATTCGTGTACATGGACTGCTCCACATACCTAGTGACCATGTCTTTCCTGCAGTTCTGCCAGGTTGCCGTGTTGTGTGTTGATAAAGCAGGCCGAGCTTTTGTAGGACAGCTGAAGGGATTGCTAAACTTTTGAAATTAAGAATATATCTCTATCGTAGTAGAATGTGCAGTGGCATCATGGATAAGCATACCTGCTTACTTGGGCTTTCGTCTAGCTAGCAGGGTGGCACCTACGAACCCCTCGTCACTCAGATATCTGCTTGGACTGTGCAAGCCAACCTCGTTGCCTGTTTGTGATGAAGTCCTTGCCAGTGAACTGTCATTGCGCTTGTTAACAAGTTGTAGTGTACAATGCATGTATGTTCACATATGCAGTGGTCAGATAAATGTATCTCTACAGATACGGAGAAGGGACACCTGCTGAATAATTGTGTGTCAGGGACAAATGGCATTTTACTGCAGAGCACGCTATGGAAGAGTTCTGGTGTCAAGATCCCCAGTAGCACTTAACCTGTTCCTGGTTTTGGAAGATTTGATAGATTATTTTTGTCATCTCCGAATACCTATGAACTTGTAGGGCTCTGTCAGCTTGGCCTCTTTGTTATTTATTCCCAAAGTATAAGAATGTCTCCCAGTCCCTTTTAAACCTGGGGAGAATATTTTTTTAATAGGAATCATGGAAATTATTTTACATATAATAAAGGCTCTGTTTGTCAGTATGTAATAAGTTTTGTGTGAATATACTCATCTTTTACAGGTTCATCTAACATGGTTACGGGGGAGACAAAAAGCTTCTTCAGTTTTGCAAAATCAGTAAGTGTCCCAGTGCTGTGATTCTGCTACTTCCTCAACTTCGTTCTTCTCGGTAGCATTTTCATCTTTATCATTCTCATTTCTCTCTACTACGTTGTTACTTCTGATGTTGCAAAAAAGAGTGTTGTTCTGACTGCAATGTAGTCTGACATGTTTGCTTCTGATAGGACAGCTAGACAGGAATTGGATCTGTGTGCAGTCATGTTAGCTATCAGACATACATCTTATACAGCTAAGTTTACAGTTAGACTGTGTTATTTATTTACTTATGGCAGAATATCCTATCCATGGATATGGATATGGATAACGGTACCCTGTAGGTTCCTCATCTCTGAAAACACTGTCAGGCAGTGCAGTGAATTAAAGGAGATATTAAAAGAGATAAATCTCTTTAAGATGGAGCTTGTGTGAGGTCATTTCCAGCTTTTCAGAAGGTAGTTTCATACGGAAATGCATTTTTTCGTTCTCTGTGTTCATTTCAAGTGATATCGAAGAGATGATGATGTTGCATTTGTTTCCTAATTGATGATGTCAACAGATCCAAAACTCAAATGTGGTGGTTTTTTTCTTCAGCTTACTGCAACAACAAAAATCTGCTCAGAAGTCCTAGAGATCAAAAAAGGGACACATATATGAAATAAACTGCTAGTGAGAAATAAGTTAACTAGGATTGAAAGTGATTCCTTCAGACAAGATAAACAGAGGGAGAAGTCTTGACTGAAGATCTATCATATGCTCTTTCTGCCAAGACCTCATTTACAGCTTCCCGCAACAGCCCTTTCCCAGGAGAAATTAGCTTCAAAAGTCTCCATGTAGTTGAAAACAAGACAAATCAAAGACTGTAGTAAGCAGCTCTTCTTTGCTTCCTATGTTTTCTTAATGGTTGTAGTGGCACGATCTTTTATTTTCACACGTTTGTGAACCAAAACAAGATAATCTTTACTGTGTGGCCTTTTTACTGTTAATATAAACGTATCCAGATGCATATAATTTGTAGGTTGGCCCAACAAAATTGATTTCAACTGAAATGTTTTTCACATAGTACTGGTATTTATTGACTGCATAAATATGCATAAATTAATTTTAAAAGCATATCAAATTTTGTATACAAGTATAACTAGTTTCTTTAATTACACTGCAAAATTAACTCATCAAAATTGTATGAAAACTTTAATTAAAAATTGACCCATTCAAATAAAACTTGCTAGGAAGCACAATCTGTCTCAAGGATGCTCTTGGGCTAAATGAGATAAAATAATTTCATTAGAGCTTTGCTTAAATATCACAAACATAATAATGGGTGAAAAGTAAATGGCAGCTGATAAGCAGTGCGTGGTTTCCTTGGTTTTGAGTCAAGAGTTGCTTGCAGACATTTGGGAAACTTGCATGGCTCTTGACATAACAAAGAATAGCAGAAGTAAGAAGGGAGGTCCAAATAAACCAGATCTGTTCACCATTCCTCTAACACCCTAATCTCCTGCAACACAAGTCTGTTTTATTTCCACATGTCAGTCAGCTGCATACTTTTTTGCTTCTTCTTTAAATAAAATCCTTACTGCTTCTCTTGGCTGTTGCTTCAGATCTGACAGATAAGTCACATATCGTATCTGCCCAGACAGTTTTCATGTGAACTTTCCTGTACGCTTCTTGAAAAATGTTTTTCTAACCCTGCTGTTGTTTATTGCTTTCTAGTGGTGGCAGGTTGAGAAAGTAAATCCTATCAAGCTGTATGAGGAGAACAAAGTCATTGCTGGATTTTCCCTGTTGAATCTACTTTTCAAACAGAATCGAGGTGGCCTGATCAAGGGTGTGATGGACAAACTCCTAAATCTATATAACAATAAGAAGATCAAGCCTGTGGTTGATTCATTATGGGCTTTGGAAGAGGTAGGAGCAAAACTTCTTTCCCCATTTTGAAATTTCTGAAATATATACACTTTTAGATGTAAAATTAGATTTAAATATGTTTTCCAGTTACTAATGTATTCTGCTTTTTAGTTTGTGCACAAGTTGTCTCCAAAGCTCCAGCTGTTCAGAAACTCCATGATCCAGAGTTATCCACACATTTCTCTAATAAGTATTTCTGGAGTTTCAAATGTTCTGTGCAAAGTTCTTGAAAATACTAATAGTAAATGTGGTTTTTCAATCTTAGAAAATTGTTTTTGTTTCCTGAGTGCACGAAACATGTGACTAACAAGGGCGGCATGAAATACAGCCCTTATAATTGAAAACAACTTAAAATCTATTCTGAGGAAAAGATCTAATACATAAGCTTTAATTTCAGTGTTACATTTGTGCTAGCAAACCTTGGAAGCTTGGAGGTTTTCAGGAAGTTGCTGAAAATGTATCACAGGCAGTTAATCAGAAATCACTTTTCATGTAAGTGGTATTTGTGGAGAGTGGGTTTGTTGGTTCTTTTTTTCCTTCTAAGGAGAGTCAAGCAGGAAGTTAAAGACATGTAAAGAAAGTAATCTGATCATAGCCTGGGCAGTTAGAAGCCCCTCGACCAAAGCACTGTTTCAGAGACCTTTATACTTAAGATGCTGATAAATGAATGTAAGTATTTTTGGAGATGTGAACGGACATTAACGTAGAAAGAAACAGCATGATTATAGTATCACCACCAGATTAATATTTGTTTTATGTGTTTGTGAAGTGCACTGAGCCTGACTTAAGATGCGTGATCTGTAAGAGCTCTGCTGAATGTGGATTGTGGCCGTATCATCGTACGGTTGCTATTCAGAAGGTGCTGTGACAAAATTCTGCCTTGTGTCTGAACACATTAGCTGGTATTACCATGCATCCATGAGGAAGTAGGAACCATCAGACTTAACATTATATTTTATTAAGATTTTGAATGCCCTATAGGCAGGGTTTTGAGCCCAGCATGTTGTTCACTATTCAGGTGGCATTATAGCACCACCACTGTCATGGACATAGGGAAGGTATCTTGAATTGTGTGGTGGGACTCCACAGCCTATGACAGTTCTTGGAGTGGCATGCATTGCGTGTTCACTGGGGCTTCTGCATGCCTGGGCCAGGTTATATGACAAGATGTGTATTGCCTTAGGTTGTGCTAATGTGGGAACTATAGGTCTCTTCATGCTGTCGCTACATCTGCCCCAGTGTACCCCAACGTGCCACTTTATGTGGTACAGCAGATGCAAATAGTCCAGCACAACGCAGGCTCCATTTGTTCCTCTCCAGCAAAATGGAGAGAAATGACAGCTTCCCCTGGAATCTCTTCCTGTTTTGCCAAGGCCACGTTGTCACTGATGGCAGCTCAGTAACACCTTGGAGTTTTACCAGCCATGGCATGGGAGTGGCTAATTCTCACCATCAGCTGTTTAAGGGAAATCAGATATTGTGTTAAAGAGCAGCTGACTCAGGCAGATAAAATCTCTGCTATTGTCTGAAAGGGGAGCCCTTTGAAAAGCAAAAATAGAAATGGGATCGGGTTTAGGTTTTTGATGTAGGATTTTTAAAATTATTTAATTATTAAATAAGCTTACAAAGTATTTTAAAAATTTAAGTGGCACAAGTCTCTCAGCATTCTGCAATTTCTTTGTTCGTGTAAGTACAAAAAGGATAATTAAAATAGTAACAATAGCTTAAAAAAATCTTGATCAAGGACATAACATGAGAAATTACACATGGCAGGCTGATCTTAATAGTCAATATGATGGGAATTTGTTGGGAGACTTTTGTTTGATAACATTTCATCTAACATTTGGCAGTAACACACACCATCCCTACTGGTAGATTGTGAAATGTGTAAATACATCTGTTAAAAAGCGCAGTCTAGAAAACTACAGCTCATTTATCACGCCTGCTCAGTTTCCATGAGCTATCTGGTAATTTAGAAAGGAAATGTCTGGCTGGCCTCTTCAGGGATATAACAGTGCTAGAGGTGTCCTTAATCAATTGCAAAGTATTACTGAAATAGTATTCGTTCAGGGCATTATCATTTTGGGGATATATTTTTGTGGGTATAAAAATAACTTAGGGATGACTCTCAAGTTAATATGATACACAGATAAATGTATCATAGCTGAGGACTAAATGGAACCAGACTGAAGAAAGGTTGGTATGTATTTTTGTTCAGTTTTGGGAGGTTTCTCTTCTTACCTTCATAGCTCCAACATCTCCCCCTTTCAGAGTTTGACATTTGATTGCTTTTCTTTTCCTGTTAAGTGA